>NW_005842170.1:1054568-1055823 GCF_000455745.1 Alligator sinensis | reverse complement strand
GGGGGGGGGAGGGGGGCGGAGATCAGGCTCGCTGCTTTTCTTGGGTGGAGCTCCTTTCCCTGGCTGCTGCAAGGCTGCCTGCAGGGCTTCCTGCAGAGCCACATAGCTGCACAGTGCCCGGTGCTTTGCTCCACAGCTGTAGGGGCAGCAAACTAAAACTCCTTGACTCCCCAAGTCATTTAAGGTGCATTACGCTGCCAAATTTCCTACAGCAGCTGGAATTAATGTGCAATACACCACCAAGGTATGCAAACACCAACACCATAAAAGCAGTGCAAAAGCATTTGGCCCACTTTAAAGTGTTGTGCACACACCCCCCTTGTTTCATCTACATACAGCCTAATATGGGAAAAAGCAAGCAAGCAAAACAAACCAGGCCATACCTATGGATTGGGGACCATGCCCTATAAAGCCATAACTCTAAAAAGAACGTGACCCTCATAGTGGGCAAATAATTCAACATAATCGCCCAATACAATGCTGTTTGAAAAAGATCTTTGGATGCATGCTCAAGGGAGTAGGAAGATGATCTCACCTCTGTATACAGCATAAGTGAGTATGGCTAGGGACAGACATTCAAAAAGCCAGAGTCTGAATTGATTCAAGCTTTGCAGGTTAGTCTAACCTGCAAAGATTGCACTGATTTGCAAGTGCACAGATATTCACATTCAATTTTGCAAATTCAGACACATGCCTGCAGTGGCTTAGGCTAGAAGCCAGGGCACACTGGAGCAGCCCTCCCTTCCCTTTGCAGCAGTCACAAAGCTGGAGGGAAGCTGACCGGGGGGGGGGGCTTGGCCAGGCCACTGCAGGGGTGAAGTATGATTGTGGAGGGGTTTAAACCCCCACCCTGGCCTGTAGGGACCCCAGCCAGGCTGTGCCTGGAGGGGTAGCTGGGAAGCAGCCCTTGGCAGGCTTGTCCCCTGTGCGGGCCGGGAGCGATCCGGGCCCTTTTTGTGCTCTGCGCGGGCTGTGGCCAGCAGCCCGGGCACGTTGGGTCAGAGAAAACAGGCAGCACACTAGAATTAGTCACGGACGCTTAATGGTTGATTTAAAGACTGTTTACTTACACCAAAGATGGTTGCGGTGTAGGCTGGACAGTTTCCCAGGTACAGCTCCGCTTAAATCCTCGTTTGAGGACTCAGACAATATTCAGATCACTCCCATGGAGTTGTCAAGGCTCTGTGGATCCTTTTGCGCGCCGGGAGAGGGGTACGTCGAAGGATTGCGAACGGCGAAGGGGAGGGGCCAGAGG
>NW_005842170.1:1052260-1054335 GCF_000455745.1 Alligator sinensis | reverse complement strand
GGGGCTCGAATTAGAATACAAATGGCGGGAACTCTTTGCAACGAGCATTTCTTAGCTGCAAAGAAGAAATGCACACTGCAAAGAAAGCTACAAATTGGCGGGAAAATAATTCAGTGGTGCCAAAGCGCACACAAAAACAAAAATCACACCCTTGAGTTGTGACATCCCCAAAGCCAGACACCAGCAAGGGCATCACCTCAGGCAAAGTGGGGCAGGGGATGGAGATTAAACTCCCCTGTCTCTGAGAGCGCATAGAACCCCAGTTGGGGTCTGCCCAGATTTCCTCCCTGCTCATGCTCGGGTGGTGGAGGCCTGGCCAGAGCCAGCCGGCATGGCCCTGCTATCTGTCCAGGGCTGGGACTGGAGCTGTGCCCACAGCTGGGGCTTTGGGGCTGAGCCCAGTTGGCCTGTAGGTGTTGCTGAGGGCAGAGGTAGAGGGGCAGCTTGGGCTGGGGATGCAGTGGCTGCACGGCCAGATTGCTCCCAGCTTCTCATGCCCAAGCCGGCCAGGGCTGTCATGGAAGCCCAGCTGGTTGGGAAGGGGCCCATGGGAGCAGGACCCTTCCCAACCCATTCCCAGCTATGTGACAGGAACAGAAGCCACAGCTGGAGATGAGGAGAGAAAAACATCCTTGTCAGGCCTGGCAGCTTCTGCTCAGCACATGGAGCTCTGGCTGTATCCCCCAGGCACCTATCACCCAGACACCTTCCATCTTCCAAGGTGTCCAGGAGCTGGAGCTGCAGCTTCATGTACTGGGCAGAGCCCATGGGGCTGAAGCTTCCTTCCCCTCCACCAGAGCAGTGCAGCACGGCCACAGCAGTGGCAGCTGGAGGCAAGTGAGGCTGAATAGCCCCCCCCGCCACCTTACTCCGGCCAGCCTGCAGCTGGTTCTGTGGTTGCAGTCCCAGGTGATGCATAGGATAGGGGGTGTGGGGCAGCTGCCGGGCTCATGGCCTGCCAGCACCTCCAAGCTGGTCTAGGAAGCCCACTCCCCAGACAGCTCTTGCCTGTGCTGCTGGGCCAGGCTGTCATGCAGCCAGCAGACCTGCATCCATGGGCTGGCCCCATGGGGCCCTTCCCAAATCCATGATAGCCCTGGGGCTGCATCATAGCCCTGACTGGCTTAGGCGTGGAGAGCTGCCCAGCCCTCCAGGGCCCCAGTCTGAGCTGTTAGCCACTGGGAAGGGCCCAGCACCAGCAACACAGCCTGGGCTGGCCCTTCTGCCTCCTCCCTCAGCAGCACTTGGAAGCTGGCTGGGCTCAACACTGCAGCTCCAGCCACTGTTGAGGCAGTTGGTACTCCCTCCCCTGCTGCTACAGTGGGGTGGGTGGGGAATGACTGACAGGAGCTGCAGTCCCCTGGTAGGGGAGGGGAGGAATAAACCCCCTCCCTGCTCCCTTTGCCTCAGGGGGTCATGCATCTGGCTATGCTCCCACCCCTGCTCAGCAAGGGCTACAGCAGAGGGGAGGGGCCATCCCTGTTCTCTGGAGCAGAGAGCAGAGCCTTGCCCAGGGCTGCAAAGCATGCTGGGATGCTAGGGGACTCTGATTTAACTTAAACCAGGAAGGGGTCTGGGACAGAAGTTGCATAAACTGGTTTGACCCAAGTCAGTTAAGTCTGATACTACATCCAACCAGGTTTATCTTAAACCAATTTCATCCTTTTTTTAAATGATTTATGTGCACCAAACTTATGTTCTGTTACAGGTTTAAACCAGTTTCTGATCACTTAAACTGGTTTATGTGTAACTTCTGTCCCTAGCCTATAAGATCAGCCTGCCTTTATAAAAGGATGGCAAAAAACTGGAGAAAGTACAGAAAAGAGCCACAAAAATTATCTGAGGGCTAAAAAAAATAGTCATAGTGATACCCATAGAGTGGTCTATAAGGCCAGAAGATGGGGACCTTTAAAGAGACCCATGGAATGACAAGTCAGACCTTTGAAGAGGCCCATGGAATGAATGACATAGTTCCATGGGTTAGATCTGGCCCAGAGGCAAAAGACTGAGCACCACTGCTGTAAGGTATTCAGGGCCCGTCACATGTATTTTTGTCACATGTGGAACAGGAATCA
>NW_005842170.1:1043457-1052250 GCF_000455745.1 Alligator sinensis | reverse complement strand
TGTGTTCAATAGTGGTCACCAGCTAAACTCAAACATGGGGTTGCAAGGCCTAAAACAACTCAATCTGTTGAGTTTATTAAAAAGAAGATTGAGACATGACTTTGAAGCAATACTGAGTTCTCAAGGGCTCTTTAATTTAGTGGGGCAAGACTTCTCAAGAGGTAATGGTCAGAAGCTGAAGCCAGGTGAATTGGAAATAAGATACAAATAAGATACAATAAAGGGAAAGTGATTAACCAGTAGGGGATGAGCTTTTTGGCAACAGTGTCACAAATTGACTTTGCACCATCCCCAAGTGCCACTCTGACCCAGTTCCCCTGCCTGATTTGCTGCTCTTGCTTTCTGTCCCCTTCCCTATTTGCCACTGTGCTTCCTGTCCCCTTTCCCGGGATACCATACAGAGGCTACCTGTGCCACTTTTAGCACTCATCCCACAAGTCAGCCACCCCTTAATTTGCCAACAGAACCATCTACCAAGGGAAGCAGTAGATTCTTTGTCTCTCTCTATTTCCAAATCAAGACTGGAATCTTTTCTGGAAAATATGCTTTAACCAAACATAAGTTATTATTTACTTAAACACAAGTTATTCTCCAGGTAAAATGTCAGGACATGTGATACACAGCAGGTCAGACCAGATGATTTTATAGTCCCTTTTGGTTTTACAGTCTATGAAATCATTGAAGTAAAAAGGAAAAAACTAAATTTAACAAGGGACATACATTGGTCAATAACTACAAAGAACAGCACCAATGGCATCTGCTGAGGGTGGTAGTTTAGTTTAGTTGAGTTAGGAACTGTCATTTTTTGAAAGAGTAACTTTTACTTTCAGTACTCAGTGAACAGAATGTACCTGCAAGAGGATGGAAAAACCTTCTTTGCAGTACACACAACAAATACTGTTGCAAATCACTAGCAACAATGATGTAATGTAGATGTTCATGTCAAAAGAGATGAAAGACAAGAAATGTGTATATAATAATAGCACTAGACTGTGCCTTTTTCGTGGTTTACCACAAGGTCTGGTTCAGGTTATACTGACTGTGGCTGTTTGTTTGACACAACTTATCAGAATAGCCATCTTAATATATAGTGCTTTTCATCAGTGACCACAAAACACTTTTCAAAAGGAGAAAATGAGGCAGAGATAAATTAAATGACTTACTAAGGATCACCTGGCAGCCCAGTGTCAGAGCTAGAAAAGGACCATATCACTCAAATCCCATATCCCCAAGAGCACACATGGCCTTAAAGATAGTCATTTGCTTATAATACTAGCAAGTGATTATCTTAACTAGGAGCTGTTTCATTGGCCAATGAACCTGGGAAACACTGACTTCTGATGTGAACACTCTGTGATATGTTGCAGTTATTCTTGGGTCAACAACTATAGGTTTCCTCTTGGGATAAATCTTCTTCAACAGCCTACTCTACTATTTCATTCCTTTAAGTTTCAGTATGGGCCTTAAAGTTCATAATGAAAGTGTTTCAGAGCTAAATTGAGCACAGAAAACAGAGCAAATGCTGTAGTCACACAGAATGAGGTAAGCCAACCTACTAGTGTGTTGATACATTTATTTTAATTCTCACATTCAGAATCTATTAAAACCAGCTCACCATGCATTTGTGAAGGTGCTTTGCTATGAACAGCTCTGCACTGGTGAGGTAGGACCATGGGTTCATTCAGACCACAACAAGGAAAGCTGAAATTGAACTTACCTGATAACATAGGTGGATCATTCTCTTTCATACCCAGGGGAACAGTTAATGTAAATATTTTAATAGTACCCTTTACAAATTTGCTATTCAAACTCTATGAGAAAAGAAAAACAGGAATGATGCATGCCTTGCTTCTTATAACAGTCTAGTGGACATTACCAATAGCATTTCAATTTTGGAATGCTACCCTCACTGTCAGGAGATCAGATATTGACAATATAGGATCCAGACAGCGTTTACAAGTGCGGAATGATTGCAACATCTGTTTAGGCTGTATACTGTAGTAGGTTGCAAATGAGCTCATGCACATAGTAGGGAAATAATTCAAAGAACATGATACAGACAAGATACTGGGTGGTGTTTGTGACTGATAAATAGTATCTATACATAAAGAAATAATTCTGTGAAAAGTACAGTATAGAACAGAAATCTTGAAGGGTTATAAATGTCTGTGTCACAGCATTTGACAAGATGCCCAGATGAAAACAGCATTTACAGTTGGCCTTGTTGATGGTTTGGGACCTATAAGCAACAGATGCTGCCAAGTGGGACAGTTTGTACAATTGGAAGACACTGAAAGTCAGAAAAGATACACATTTTTACTACCATTTAGAAACCTTGGAAGTAAACACATGCTGTTGTAATTGGCTTGAATTAGCTAATTGTTGTTTATAGAACATTGATGGGAAAACTGCCCTTGAGAAGCACTCCTTTCCTGATATATTACTTTGCTGTAACTGTACATAAGACAACATCAAATTTGTAATAATTTTTAGTATTTAAATACATTCATTAAAAATATAGTTATATTTGTATACACGTGCAGTGTGTATTGAGTACAATCATGACTGGTTTTCACTATTTCTGATTTTAATATTTCTCTTGCTTGTACAATTTATTAATTTTCTCCTTGACTTCCTACTGCAGGCCATGATGGTAAGAAAATAATTATTTATATTTTACCTCTGGTGAAATATCTATGTGGCTTAATAATTTTTCTGGTGTGAACAATATTTGGGTACAGTAGTCATATCAAGTAATTTCCTATGTTGAATAAACATGACCAAAGCATATCTGTTGTAGTCTCAGTCTGCATGTAATTCCATCAAATGTTCCCTTAACAAGCAGTATTGGCATGTTTTTGTGCTCCTAGCATGTCATTTGTCTGTCAAATGTTGCTGTTTCTAAAAGTCTGCTTCTCTTTTGAGCTAAACTTGGAGGCGGTGATAGCTTCCAAGTAGTGAGAGCTGTGTTGCTTCATTTGGAAGCATGAAATATTCAAAGACTTCATAGCCCAATTAAGAGACCGCTCCCTTTGAATGGAGGATACTTGTCCCAGCTTCCAGGAATGTTTATGCATTTTACATTACATTGTCACTGGAGAAAAAACAGAACTAACCTGGGCAGCGGGGATGAGAACTCAATCAGTTAGGGCTGCGTTAAACATCTCTCCTTGGGCACCCCAAATTACTTATACTCTAGAGAAGGGCAGAAATCCAGTTACATGCCTGTGTATTATGTTTCCTATTGCCTAACTCTAAGACCCTTCCTGCTCAGCACTAGATGCCCTGGATCACCCTTCAGAGATGCCAATTTTTCTTCATTCCCTAAATAAGATCTTGAAGCATCTATCACTAGCACTTTAAATACCTTCCTCAAGCCTTGAATGTCACATGCAAACCAAGGAAAGTACTTCTTCTGCCCTATGCACTGGTGAGGCCTCAACCAGAGTACCATGTCCAGTTTTGGGCCCCACACTTTAAGAAGGATGTGGACAGATTGGAAAAAGTCCAGCACCAAATCACAAAAATGATTAGGGGCCTGGAAGAATCCTGCCTTGAGCGGAGGGTTGAAATAGCTGACTTTTTGGGTCCCTTCCAGCCCTACTTTCCTATGATCCTATGCTGAAGTAGAGGCTCCAATAAGGCCAATCTATCTAGCCCTAAGATACATCCCTAGCCATGTAAGCCATATAAATTAGATGCCCTGGGCAATTAGGCACCTCCCTCTGGGCGCCCATGGGTTTGGAGTGTATGGGGACACATTCCTGAAACAGGAATCTAATTCCAGAGCAGAGTTCAGGCCCTGATCTGTGCTTATTATTTCCTACTTTGTGTCAAGGCACTCTAGATGACCTTTTGAAGGCACCAACTCTCTCCACTGATTGTAATACAGACCTCAGGTACTTAAACCTGGTGACTTGGATCAAATTTCTGGAGCCACCTACAAACACCTATTTGTGTTTTTTAAGCATACTAACTAAAACACAAACACAGCCACCTACAAAAACAATGCAGATCTGGCTCTTAGATAGAGTGAAACATTTTCCAGTCACTGTTTCCTTGCTTCTTTCATAGTCTCTAGGGTTGTTTTTTCTCTTTTTTCCATTCATCCTCCTCTTCCTGTTTGTATTGTAAATGCCCTGAGTGCCCAGCATCATGACCACACTTCCACGCATAGTTGCATGATTTTAAGTGATACAGCCTGGCCCCTAGTATTAAACTACTAAAACAATAAAATCACACAGCTGCAAATGTGATTGAGCCTTGGGTCTCCTTATGGTCCCCTCATTTTGTTAGTTTTCTTCCACATCTCTCCACAGCTCAGGGGATCAGTTTGCTGTAGATGTTTATAATATCCTTAATGATAGCACAGTTCTTCAGATAATTGACAAATAAATGAGGTTAAAACCAGTTCAAGATGTAATGAGTGAATTTATTCACTTGCTATAAAAAATATAGTTCACTTGCTATAAAAAATTCATTTGCAAGCAAGAATATGAGCAACTTCCACTATCTCTGGACCTTAAATTCAGAAATAAATTCTATCGGTTTTTGTAACCCACCAGTCAGCTCAGTATAAATCAGTGGTTTTCAACCTATGGTCTATAAACCCCTGGGGGTCCACAGACTATGTTAAGGGGCATGTGAAAGATAACTATGCTCAGTCAAAAGTATGTAAATACCCATACTTCCAATTCAAAGGGGTCCATACCTCTATTAAAAAAGTTTTAGGGTTCTGCAAATGAAAAAAATTTTGAAAACAACTAGTATAAAAATCAGCTCAGGAAAATCTTGTAAAACATATTATGCACCATATTTACTTGAATCCAAGATGAGGTATTTTCATCATTCAACTTGGTGGGGGGGGTGGCGTCTTGGTTTCCAGTACACAGTTGGGGGTAGGAATGAGGCAGGCAGCAGCTGATGATGATGATGTTGCTGCTGCACTCCAGCTCTGGACCCCAACCCAGCTCAGAACTGCAGCTGCTGCCCCTCCAGGTCACCTGTCCCCAATTGCCTTTGCCCGCCCACTGTTACCACTTACTGTTAGCTGTGGCTCAGGTTCCGGTCTGGCAAGGCATCAGTGACAGCATTGCTGGCAGCTCAGAAGCCAGCTTCAGCTCCAACCCTGCTCCATCCCCAAGGTGCAAGGGGGTACACAGCCTCAATGGGGGGGGGCAGACAGCAGAGAGGGCAAGTGGCACATGGGACAAGCTCCAAGAAGCACAGAGACCAAGGAAAACAGGCACCATGTGGGAGCAGATCCCTAGGGGGTATATGCAGCAGAGGGGTAAGTGATGGGAAGGACAGGTGGCAGATGGCAAGATGTAGGAGGACAAGGAGGAAGGGGCAGGGTGCTTACCCTTCCTCCACCCCCTGCTGCTGCTTTCCCCACTGCAGCGGCTGGGGGGATGAAGTTAAGATGACCTTCGAATAATTAGATTCTATAACAAATTTATAATTTTTCCATGCATTGAATCTAAGTTTTGGGGGGTTGTCTTAATTTCAAAGTAATTTTGGATTCTTATAAATACAGTATTTTCTCATCATAAATTTTTTCTAAGCCATAATAATTAGAAGAATATTTCCACGATGCAAATAATTTAATCCAAGGAGTATAACAGAGCGAAATTTTCAATGGAGTTTGCTTTTTAGTTTAATTGTATAATATAGTACTTATCTTTTCCATTTAATATAAACTAGATTATTACCAACAGACTGTTTGAAAGCAGTGATTAACTCCACTCAAATCAATGATAATTTCCACAATGTGGATTTTTTTAGGATTTTCAGACTATGCAATAAGATTTCTTGCATATCATATCATTTACGAATTTGAGAGAAGGGCAATTACTCATCCACTCTTCCACTGTAAACCTGAAAATTCAAGCTACTACATTCATTCTCAATCTATAAATTTGTAATTTAGTTGCTTTAGATGAGAAATTTCCATTAATTTTAGGCCATTAGGTAGCTTTGAAACTAGCATGAAAATCTACCCTGCTCTTCACCACACCCAACTCAAGACTCCACTATTCAGATACACTCCAGGGGGACTTGTACACATAACAAAATTGGCATTTAAAGCAGCTTAATTGCCCTTCTGCACCACTTTAATGGCATCACCATTTAGACCTGTGGCAGCATATTTCATTTTAATTTTGTCATGCTGTACACGTGCGGCAGCGTATTTCACTATAAATGACTTTAAGTAGCAGATTAAAAAGCATCCAATATATTTTAGTTTGCTACATAACAAATTGCAGTGATATATCTGGAGAACATGGCGGGGATGGTGAACGGGGTGCTGGAAGTCCAGGCTTGCTCAGGGAAGCTCGGGCTTGGTAGGCTTTCAGTGCCCCGTGCACCATCCCTGCCACCTTCTCCAGCTACCACCACACTCAGCCACCCTCCTGCCATCTTCCCGCACTGCCCCAGGGGCAAGCCAACCCATTCCCAGGTGGTTATAGGCAGCAGGAAGGCAGAGGGGATGGTGCACAGGGCACTGAAAACCCATCAAGCCTGAGCTTCCCTGAGCACGCCAGCATGCCGAGCAGCCCCTGAGCTGCAGAGGCCATGGACCTACCCTCCCTGGTGATGGAGCACCCTGGGCAGCACCCACACAGCTAGTACCCCACCTGGATGGTCCTGGGGGATGCCACCACCACAGAGGGAAGGACCAGCCTCCCCCCCTCCCGCCCAGCTCAGGGGCTGCGTGACCCAGCAGCAACTTCCATGGGCAAGCTTTTCTGAGAAAAAAAAAGTGGTGTGGGGCATTATCTTTTTTTTTCTCCCACAGCCTGCCTGCCTCTCCTGCACCTGGGGGGCAAGCTACCAGCACTCCTTGAGCTGCAGAGGGCCCGATCCTTCCCTCCATGGAGGTGGTGCCAGGGGGTGATGCCACTGTGGAGGGAAGGACCAGGGCCCCTTGCAGCTGAGGGGCTGCTCAGCCCACCAGTAGCTCACCCCCTGGCCACAGGAGAGGCATACATGCTCCGGGAGAAAAAGGAAAAAGATCAGGCCTCTCACCACTTATTTCTTTTTTCCCCCTCAGCAGAGCCAGCCCGAGGGAGTTGCTGCCAGGTCTCACAGCCCCTGAGCTGCAGGGGAGCTCAGTCTTTCCCTCTGCAATGGCAGCGACCCCAGGGACCGCCTGGGCAGGGTGCTAGCAGGCGGGTGCTGCCCCAGGGGCTCTGCTACTGGGGAGGGAAGGACCAGAGCCCCCATAGCTCAGGCCCTCTGGCAGCTCACACCCCAGCTGCAGGAGAGGCAGGCTGAGCAGACTATGCGGGGAAAACAAGGATTGGGCCGCTCACCGTTTTTTCTTAGTTTAGCTTTGTTTTTTTTGTTTTTTGGCAGAGCCTGTCCACAGTGGTGGGGGTGTGAGGTGAGCTGATAGGGGCTGTCACTGTTTCGTCACAGTAAACGGAAGTCCCTAAATTGAAACAATGGGTTTTTAATCGACACAAAAACTCACCAATTGAAAACCCACTGTTTCAATGTAGGGACAACTAAACCCCCATCACAGGTACAAGTGGCCCAGAAGTTCACTTTCAAAGATTATGGAGGCTGACATGGCCCTCGGTATTTTGTAACTGGAGCAAAAAAATATGCTGGGGCATCCAGAATTTTTTTAAACAGACTGTTGGTTGCCCAGTAAAAATCCCCATAATATTGAGCATTCAGCTAGTTAGAGCATTTTTGAAGATTGGGTATGCTGCTTTTCTTGTATTGCCAATCCTTACATTTGAAAATCCCCCAGATTCCCAGAGCACCCACAACGTTTTCAAATTCCCTGCTGCATGTTCAAATGCCTTACTTTAAAAACTCTTTTTCTGCTCCAAAAAGAGGTTCTCTGCATTTTACCTCAGCTTGGTGCTCAAGCTGGGACAAGTAGTATTGGTAGTGTCTGCAAACCTGTTGACATCCAGCTGCCAAGTTGCATCCCTCTCTCACCTATCTTTATATACCATATAGCTTGCGTTTCTTAATCCATGAAATTAGCTTAAACCTTCTTCCTAATGCATATTAATAATTGTGTTTCTGTTGCCAAATATGGTTACCTTTAACCGAAATTTTCTATTCTGAAATAATATTTTCATTCTTAGGTGGGGGTAGGTTTTGCTCTGACTGTTCCTTTTTTGCAAAGACTATATTTATTCAACTTAGTTAGCCAGCTTCCCGATTCATTTTAAGTCAGGGGACAGTTTTTTTTTCCATAAGCTCCTTTCACTGGGTATGTCTAGACCACAATTCAAGCTAAGCATGAAGCCTGAGCTGAGCACAAAGATCCAGCCCAGGCCTGAAGGCCTCTGGGTCCCAACAGCCAACATACTCTGTTCTCTTCTATGCAAGGTGCATACCCTACTTATTAAGTCCAACACTTCATATTGCAGAGGTCAGCAACATATGGCCTGTGCAGCTCCTCAGCTTTGCCTGTGCCTGCATTGGGACTAAGCAGAAAGCTACTCCAGAGACTAGGAGCTGAAGGCTGCATTTGCATTGCTGTTGCTCCTCCCTGCCTCCACCTTCACCCTCCCCAAAGCTGTAGGGCCACTGCAGCTTCCAGCTAGAGGGGCAATGTGCCAGGGCAGGCTGGGTAGCAGTAGTGAGAAAACTGCTTCCGGCTCCCTGCACTGGGTGAGAGTTGTGCTTGCACTACAACTGGGGAGCTGGGGGCAGGGAGAAGCAGTGGCAGTGTGGGTGCATCTCTCAGCTGCCTGGCTCCAGCAGCGGCACAGGGATAGCCGCCCCGCCCCCCCTCCTATCTTCCCCCCCACCTCCCCAGTGATG
>NW_005842170.1:1039661-1043126 GCF_000455745.1 Alligator sinensis | reverse complement strand
ACAGATGCACTGCTGCTCCACATCAGACTAAACCCAAGTTTTTTTCCAGCCAACAGCTTTAAAAATGTTGCTTATCCTTGAGATACTGCCTTCGGAGGTGTCTGTGTCTCTTACATGAGCACCAAGATATAGGCACCTGCATCCCCAGGTCGGGCCACCCCATCACAAAGCACCTGATGATGTACAAGCACATCTGGCACTGAGCCCTGTGTTTGGGCACAGCCTCACAGAGCCTTACCCTGGATCCTGCACACCCAGCCAGGCACCCCCATGCTCCTATGCTTGGGCACAGCCCTACAGAGCCCACCCCTAACTCCTGCACATAAAATCAGGAACCCCCATGCCACCATGCTTGGGCACAGCCCCACAGAGCTACACAGGAACCAATGCAGGTAGCTTGTCTCTGCTGGGTTGCGGTGGCAGGGGGCAGAACACTGGGACTGGGCCTGTCTGGAGGCAACCCTGTGACCTCCAAGGCTTGGCCACTGCCAGCAGGCCATTGGTACCTGGGGTACTGCACAGATTTTTTGGGCCACAGCCTCAGGGTCCCAGAGTACTAAGGTGGGGGAGGGAAGTGGGGATGTGGTCGCATGTGCCCAGCAGCCAATTGGGGTGGCCCAGGCACTCAGCTCTGCTTGGCAGTCTGGAGAAGCCTGGGGGGCCTGCAGGGCATGCTGGGAGGTGTTCAGGAGTGCCCCCAACCTGCAGGCCTCAGCCAGTACAGGCAGCTTGCATGCTTCCCCCCCTCCCCCACCCCCAACTAAAGGGTGAATATGTATACCATTCACTACTAATCTAACCTGTGCTGCTTACAGAAAATCATGTAATTTAGATCGATTCTGCCTCAGGTTTTTTGAACATCTATACTTAGCCTATCAGAGGCATTTTTTGAATGCATGAAATGCTACATAATACCAAGGACTTTGAAAAATAAAATCAAGCATTAAGGGAACTGTACCTTTAAGAGAATACAAGATTCCAGCACAAGCCATTTGGAACTGGCTGCTCTACCATGCAAATACTTGTGTTACAAAAGGTTGATCTGTTAGAACCCAGACACTGAACAAAGCAGACCTCTGACAGACTTCTTTGTTCTCAGAGTATGCAACAACAATAGAGAACACTTTGCAAAGGTATTTAAGTGCCAAACTTCCATTGAAAACCAGGTATCCAAAATTAGTGGACACTTTTGACCTTAATCTCTCGCTGCCTGCCTACAAAATGGAGAGGTATACCATCCTTTAGCTTTGCACAGCCAGAGTGGCACAGTGCTACTGCAGTGAAGTCAACAGTATGTCACTATAATTTAGCATCTTAGGTGCAGTTAAGATTAAAATTAACAGTGCTTTATCCAGTACTCATTGCATTCTTTTTAGAAGGGAATGTGAAGTACTTGCTCTAGAGGTAAGGGCCACTCCAAAGAGCAACGCTTCCATATGTTGAACTTTTCTCAGACAATACAGCTACCAAGCAGGCTTTGTTTATAAGTCGCCCACAAGCACAATGAGAATTCAGATAATATGCACTAGAATAATCAGACTTTGTTTATCAAAAAATCAGAATATTAGCTTAGGGTGAAAATTTCAGGAAACAAGGAGGTAAATAAAAGGAGGATGAGATCACAGTGCAGGGGTTGTTCACAGATGGAGCAGTTAGCAAAGAGCTTTTGTGTTTGTATTTGCTCAGCCAGATTTACCCCCTGGGCTATAAGCAATCTACAATACAATGCCCAACACTTATAAGAACCCTGTTATGCTAAACCTGTGACTTTATTTTGACTTCTAGATTAAATGAATTTAAAACAGCAGTTTTAAATTCTTTTTCAATAAAGCACAGCGTAAGCTACAAACCCCAGAACAGGCATATTCTTTTCTGAATTATTCAGTGGTTAGCATAGTAACTAATACATGAGAATAAACACCAAAGCCTCTCTTCAAAGAACACCTCCCATCAGAATAGGCAATGTCTGTGTTGAATGTCCCCTTTAAAGTGCCCCCCAAGTACTGGCAGGAAAATTGTCTCTAATCTTCATTTATACGCCCCAACTATACAAGGCAACCAGATTTTTAGTCTCTCTGGTGGCTGTTTAAGATAGAGTTCATGGTAGTACAACTGAGATCTCTGATCATTAACATTTATTTTATAAAAAGTCATGAAGAGTGGAGAGTACACTGGCATCTCTTCAGGAAGTTACCTAGCTGTAAACACTGTGTTTAAGGAAAAACAGAGATGTGTGTATTTCTGAAATACTCTGTAACAATCAGGCTTCAATTATCACCTTTCCTGATGACTCACATATTCCATCCTGAAATATGAATTTTCATTTCCACCTAGGAGAAATTTTATAATCTTTGCATTTTCTTATGCCTGAGGAAGGGTGAGCGTGCCCAAAAGCTTGCAAATAAATATTTTTTTTTCCAAATATCTAGTTGGCCTAATAAAAGATATCACCTCTGCTATGAGTTCTGATTCCTTTTGCCTGTAGACCAATATGGCTGCAACCTGTATTCTTGAAAAGAAAACACTTCTGGTATTATACCACCAGTTTATATGCACGAGATTAGTTTTCAGAAACAATCATTAAATGCCCAAATAAAAAAAATATATTCACAAAATTAAACTCTTCAGGCAGAGCTTAGGCAAGATTTCAGTCTTGAAAAAGGTTAAAAGATCCTAGGTATGCTCAAACTTAGATGGTTCATCTCGTTAGTGCAGTTAAGGCATACCAATCTATAGCCAATAGCAAAGGGCAGTGAAATGGCTAGCTGCCTGTGACTCCCCAGCCTGAATCGTTCGCGCCGGCAGGCAGGCAGGAAGGGCCAGGAGTGAGACTCCTGTAGGGGTAGGGCGTAGACACCACACAGATCAACAAACAGCAGCTTAGAATGGTGTCTATGAGGAGTGCTGCTAGGGCCTCTGCCCAGGGGGACAAGGCTAACCGGGGCTGGTCTGAGGCCTCCACCCAGACCGAGCCCATGGAGGAGCTGATGTCCCCCTACCTCCTGGCCTGTGGGGGATCCCCAGCAGGGCCGGGGGGGCAGAGATTGGGGGCCCCCACACCTGTCCGGCAGGTGCCCGTCTTAGGGCTCTGGAGGCGCAGGTGAGGGAGCTCCGGGAGGAGGTTAGCAGGCTGAGGGGTATCAGGGAGGTAGAGGATGAAATTGACAGTTATTTCCTTTCCCTGCAGGACCAGGCACAGGCACCCAAGGAAGAAGCAGCCCGGGGAATTCCCTCCACAGCAGAGTGGCAGACGGTCACAGCCAGGACCAGAGCAGCTCACAGCGAACCGGTACCAGCTTCTTCAGTCTGACTGGAGAACAGGTACGAGGCCCTGGCGACCCTGCAGGAGATGGAAGGGGAGGAGGAAACCCTTGGGCAGGAAGAAACACCACATTCTTCACACTCCGAACAGGTCAAGAGATCCAAGAGGACCCAGAGGAGGAGGCAACGAGTGCTCGTCATAGG
>NW_005842170.1:1033089-1036523 GCF_000455745.1 Alligator sinensis | reverse complement strand
CTCTTTCCTGTTTATGCAGGGGGTCGGACTCGATGATCTATTGAGGTCCCTTCCGACCCTAACATCTATGAATCTATGTATCTATGAATCTATGAATGACCAGGTTTACATTTACAGCTGGGTTAACTGGAAGCAGCCTTTGGCTGCTCTAGAGTGGGCACATCTACACAAGATGCTTTACTGCACAGTAGCATAGTTTACCTGCAAATGCAAGTGGCAAATTTACTCACAAGTAGTTACTGTGCAGTAACACGTGCAGACGCTAAACAGGAGTAAATTTGGTCCTGCTCAGCCTCATCACTAGGCGGGGGGGGCAACCTGAGGCTAGCCCCAGGGCTCTGGGGCTTGGAGCTTTTCCTGCCCCAGGACTAGGGCAGCTCTCTGGCAGCCCCAGTCCCAGGCTCTTAAAAGCCTGCAGGCACTCAGAGCCCTGGGGCACAAGCAGGCAGCCTAAGGGCCCTGCCCCCCCCCCCCCCCCCCCCCATGCATGCTGCAGGCCAGCTGCCTGCCTTTTAAAAAGTATTGGTTTATTTCATATGAAGTTTTTAATGCAAATGGAAAAATTGATGCAAGATTCGTGATGCCCAACGCATCTGTCCCCATGGTATGGGGCTGGATGTGGATTGACCCCAGTATGTTGGGCCATGTTTTCTAGCTCATGGGGGCTCCCCACGGGCCAGCTTACACAGCTTCATGGGCTAGCATCAGCCCAGAGGCCATATGCTGAGCACCACTGTGATAGGCCATAAAAAGCGCATACAACATGCACAGAATGCATATATCCCTCTACTTAAATCAACCTAACAACCTCCCAAATATAAATCATCATTAAAAAAAGAGGACATGAAGAGGACATGAACAACCTCTTTAAAAAATACCACAGACAATATTTTCATCCAGAAAAGGATGAAGTGCCAGAAACCTAATGATGACCACCTAGGATTTTGCTGTTGCTCCCAATTCTATGCAGAAAGCACTCAGATACTTTCGTGATAAGCAGTTACATAAAATCATAAGATAAAATAACATATCAAGGTGAGGTATAACATATAACAGTCAATAAATTCTCATTAGATGTCTGAGATACCATTGGTAGGTACCATAGGTAGCAGAAGGCTAGGGCTAAGGGAACTCACACACACCCCAAAATGCAGGGCAGCAGGTTGGGCTGCAAGTCCAGGCAGCTGCAGCAGGGGTGAGGAGGGGCATGCATGCAGCCAGGATCACAGCCTGGCAAGTGGATCACTGCTGCCCAGCACAGCAGACAAGTATCAATCTATTCTGTGAAGGGGAAGGGGGGCTTGGGAGGGGCAATCAAGGCCCCCACAGTGAGGGAGGGAGTGGGCCAGGGCCAGGGGCAAGGGTGAATGGGGCCCTGGCCAGGCCACTTGGTGGAACAATTGGAGCCTGGGTAGCTGGTCCAGGGGTTGGGGGGACAGGGGGGCTCCCACCACTGTGTGTGCCCTAGGGGAGGCCTGGGGGGCACTTGCACCCTGATATGTAGGCACAGAGGAGGCAGCTGCCACTGTGTACTATGCTTTGTGCCCAGCTGCAGCTGCCCCAGGAGCTGCGTGATGCCACGTGCCTGCCATCACTGAGCTCTGCCATGCCCCTGCTTGCCCCACGGCGGGATGTACATGGCATTGTATGGGTCTGAAGGGAGCTGCAGCTGGGCACAAAGTGCAGCCCAAAGCTTCAGCGGGCCTCTGCCAGGGTGTGTAAAATGGCAGGAGCGCCCCCCCACCCGCCCCAGCAATGGCCCTGATGAGACACCCAGGCTCCAATTGTCCTACCACCTGGCCTGGCTGTGGCCCCACTCACCCCAGCCCCCACCCAATGCCTCCTCCCTCCCTCACCATGGGGGCCTCAATTTGCACCCCCTATGTCCCTTCCCCCTCCCCCCACCCTTTCTCCCACAGACTGATCTGTTGGGGGTGGGGGGGGCAGAGTGTGCACATCCATGTGCAGATGCGTTCACCCCCCACCCCCAATTATTTTTTCTCCCTCTGCCTATGGTAAGCACAGAAAAAAAAATCAGATGGGGTTATTTTCTGCTTATCCCTATTTTGTTTCATTCTATTTTTTTTATGGCACAAGGCAAACTAGCTGGTTATTATTCAACATAAGTGATGTTCTCAGAGGGGGTTCATGCCCCTTGTGGATCTAGGTGCTATTTTGGCAGCCTCTTGGATGCTGATATATTTTCAAGAACATTCTTATGGGCCAAATTCAATTCAACAAAAACTTTGTGGTAACACACTTGAAGTCAGGAAAAGATCAAATAAGAGACAGCATTGATTGATGGCAAAAAAAATATTATATTTCATGCAGAAATAATCAAAAAAGGTTTGCTTCATCTAATCAGAGAGATACAATATTCTGTTGTAATCAGAACTTGAATTGGCTGGGCCAGGGACAGAAGTTACACACAGACTGGTTTAAGTGATCAGAAACTTGTTTCAACCTGTAACAACAAAAGTTCAGTGTGCATAAAATGACCAAAACTGTTTTAAGATAAACCTGGCTGAATGTAGTATCAGACTTAACTGACTGTGGTCAAACCAGTTTATGGTACTTCTATCCCAGACCCATTCCTGGTTTATGTTAAATCACAGTCCCCCAGCATTCCAAGATGCTTTGCAGCCTTGGGCTGGGCTGTGCTGTCTGCTCCAGAGAGCAGGGTTGGCCCTGCCCCTCTGTTATCTAGCCAGAGCAGTGAGGGTCGGCTGACAAGGTGGGGGGAAACCTGGTTGGGGACTGCAGTCAGGTCTGGTGGAAGGGAAGCCCCTGCCAGGTCTTTCCCCCCTGGAGTGGTGGGGGTGGGGGGATAGGGTGGGGCAACAGCCTGAGAGGGACTTCCACCCCAGGCAAACCTCTGCTGGGGTCTGAGGTCTAAGAGGGACTTTAATGCCCCGTCCCTTCCCCAGCTCAGTATGCTGTCACCAAGCCCTACAGGACAGGCCTGAGAAGTGAGGGGTGGGAGGTGTTAGCAAAGACCTGACACAGCCATGACATATATATGCTGGAGATGGAGCTAAAGGAACAGGAACAGGACTGCTTGGGCTGGTGTGACCAAAGAAAGCAGAGAACTACAAGCAGTTGATAAAGGGAAGGGAGGGGGCATAATTCCTCCCTTATCTCCCCCAGGACACGGGGGGAGGGGGAAGAGGCTGGGGAATGGGGTGGGTCCCCTGCCACCTGTGAGCACAGGGCCAATCCCTGTAGGACCAGACTGAAAGGTGGGAGGTACTGGCAAAGACCTGGAGTAATAATCACATGTATGTGCTGGAGATGGAGAAACAGGATACGGTCCCAGACAGGTGTGAGCTAGTGTGACCAAAGAAAGCAGAGAACTACATTTACATTCATAGATTCATAGATGCTAGGGTTGGAAGGGACCTCAATAGATCATTGAGTCTGACCCCCTGCATAGG
>NW_005842170.1:993611-1032733 GCF_000455745.1 Alligator sinensis | reverse complement strand
GCAGTATTCCAACTGCGGTCTGACCAGCACCTGATAGAGGGGAAGTATCACCTCCTTGTATCTGTTCGTCATGCATCTGCTAATGCACGATAAAGTGCCATTAGCTTTTCTGATGGCTTCGTCACACTGCCGACTCATGTTCATCTTGGAGTCCACTAGGACTCCAAGATCCCTTTCTACTTTCGTTCCACCAAGCAGGTTTCTTATGCTGAGGGGAAACCAGCACGGGTTCGTAGCAGGTAGTTCATGCCTGACTAATCTAGTCTTTTTTTTATGACCAGGTCACAAAACGCCTAGACGCAGGAGTAGGGGTTGATGTCACATACTTAGACTTCAGGACGGCTTTCAGTACGGTATCCCACACCATACTGGTGAACAAGTTAAGAGGCTGTGACTCGGATGACTACACAGTCTGGTGGGTGGCGAATTGGCTAGAGGGTCACACCCAGAGAGTCGTAGTGGATCGGTTGGTATCGACCTGGAAGGATGTGGGCAGTGGGGTCCCGCAGGGCTCAGTCCTAGGACCGATACTCTTCAATGTCTTCATCAGCAACTTGGACGAGGGAGTGAAGTGTACTCTGTCCAAGTTTGCGGATGACACAAAACTGTGGGGAGAAGTGGACATGCCGGAGGGCAGGGAACAACTACAAGCAGACCTGGACAGGTTGGACAAATGGGCAGAAAACAACAAAATGCAGTTCAACAAGGAGAAATGCAAAGTACTGCATTTATAAAGCAGAACCTGTAAAAGGTGGGAGACTGGAATACCTAACCAAGAACTTTCTGAATACCTATCTGTAAGGAGACACTATGCCCTCAGGATTACATAAGATTTGTGCAAGGTTTGTCTTGTCTTTTTGGCTTCTTACATTCCATTTTAAGTTAGGCTAAGCTGTGTGTGCTCTCACTGTGTTTTACTGCGCTATATCTTAGCTTATGTGAAGGGTTTTTTTAATTGTTCTTTGTTGTGTGCTTGAGGTTGCAAAGTGCTATGTTCAATACATGCTTGCTTCAGAGAAAGGACTATTTTTGTTCAAGCTTTTATTAATTCAATGCCACTACCTTTTCCCCCACCCCATCCCCGGTTTGGCACCATCTGCCTCTCTTGCCTTGAGTGGTGAGCAGGGCAGAAGCTTGACAAGCACTGCCCCTCCACCCCCCCAGACATGAGCTTGAGTCCCATGTGGGCCAGGAAGGGGATTTAAAACCCCCTTCCTGGGGGTTGGTGTGCTAACCCTGGGCTGGTGCCTGGCCATGCCCCTTCGTCTGGATCAGGGCGTGGGTGAGAGCCTTGGAGGGCTTCTTTCTGTCTTCCTTTCCCTTTGGCAGTGACTGGCAAGCATGCTGTAGCAACCCCCTGGCTGCTGCCTTGAGCCACTGCAGGCTTTTGGCTGCATTTCCTGAATCAAAAGTGAACGTCTGCTTATTTGCTAATTGGTTCAATCTGTGCAGTTTAGACTAACGTGCAAAAACTGAATCGATTCAGCCTCAGGCTTTTTGACTGTCTGTACTTAACCCTAGAGAAACGATCATGTGAACAGTCCACAAAGAATCCCAGGATTTAAATTGGTTCATATAAACCATTTGTCAAACAAGCGGATAGATTGCAAGCACTGTTGAAAATCATGATTTCCTTACAGATTTACAGAGAAAAGCATGGATTAAGGCCAAAACCAACAGAAAGCAATCACAACGTATAAAGGTAAGCACATGAGTAAATCGTTGCAAGGTCAGGCTCCAAATATTTTTAAATGAATATTGTGACTAGCTCTACTCTGTATGCCCCCTCTTTCATATTTCTAAGGATTTTATTGACCTTACTTACTGCTACTGCACATTCAGCAATCATACAATATTCATTGAGTTGTTCACAGTGACTCCCACATCTTTTCCCTAAAATCTGAGTAAATTTTAAATGATATTGAAAATGGATAAAATATGCTAAGAGGAGGTGGTAGCAAGGGCAGAGCAATACTGTTACAAAAGACTTTTGGCTGTATAGTCTGCAATAAAAAATAAGACTTCAAATTCCAAGAGCCAATAATTTTATTTTGAATCAAATTGTCCTCCTCTGTTCCTTTGAATCCTTTGTGAGGTTAATGGGATTACTCAAGTGCAATGGATAATATTTATCTCAAATTGCCGTTATTTTACTGTCTGCATAGATAATTTAACCTCCTCCTCTCTTTTTTTGCCATATATACCACTGCCTTTTATTTAATATATTAAGTGTTGTTTTTCACAGTCATCCCACCTGAAGAAAACTTACCCATGGGTATCTGAAACAGAACAGAATACAGATGACAAGGATGATTATATGTGTTACAATGATGAGGCAAATAAACTGCAAACTCAACATCAGTTTGCTTGTGATTTCTCACCAGATTATCTCATTAAGCAATGTTTGCTCATGAAATAATAGATGAGACCGGAGTGAACAGCGAGGCAGAAGGCAGGATAATAGTTATTAAAATGTGTTTGGGAGGGAAATGTTTGCTGCTAAAGCTATCACTAATGTGCCACCTCTCAGTGTGAAATTAGTGAATACCCTGGTGATTTTTCCATTTAATTGTTCCTCTGTACATTCAACTGTAGATTCTCCTTTTTTTTTTCTTTTCAGTAACTACAAAGAATCTAAAAGAAAGGCTTACATTGAAAGAGTTAAAAGTGCCATCTATCAGTATAATGACATATGCATAACAGTTTCCATGTTCTCCCTATGCCTGAAAAAGGGTGGTCATGCCCAAAAGCTTGCAAAGAGCATTTTTTTCAATTATTTAGTTGGTCTAATAAAATATATCACATCTACCCAAAGAACCTTGTCTAACCATTTCCATGGTATTTACTTGCTCATAACTGCCTTTCCAGTAGCACAGAAAACATGTTGCAGGGCAAATGAACTCTTTAAAAACATGTAGGAAGGTAAGAACTAGTTCTGACCCCTTTATTCAAATTATGTGAAGAACTGAAGCAATCCTGGAAAAAGTGACCTGAAGTCTTCCCTCCCACTTTAGGCCAAAACAGGACTTAGGGCCTTGTTACACATTACTTTTTGGTAGCTCATGAAGCTCCTAACCCCTGGATTGTTCACACATTAACACCTGAAATTCATTTTAAACACACTTTAGGTGGCTTAAAGTTATGCCACTCCAAGGTAGGGTTCTCTCTGAACCATGTTACTCAGCTTGTTTTCTATTAATGCGTGGCACTCCCCACAGATGAGCCATCCATGTTGCAGTCCTCCAACATCCCAGGATTCCGTGTCCCCTCCTCTTCTGTATCTGCAAACTTTCCACCCCCAGAACTGCTCAGGGGTTAGTTCTGGTATTAAGCCAATTCCCCCTCCTGCCCCTTCAGGTGTGACCTTCCCACCCCCAGAGGTGGAACCCCATGCAAATAGCCTGCAGAGTACATGCCAGCTAGCCTGATTTCAGAGCATGGATGGGTACAGAAGTGGGATCTAGGGGGTTGGGTGAGGGGGGAAACCAGGTAGAGGGCTGTATCAGGTCTCCATGGGCTGGGGCTTCCTTCCTAGGAAGGGGCAGTAGCTCCCCAAAAAGTGCCTCTCTCTCACCACTCCCACCTCCTAGCCTTCCCAGGAAACATGACCAACAACCTCCACACCCCAATCCCAATTTCCTAAAACAAGAGACCTTCTTTCATTTACTTCCTCTTTATTTCTTTTTCAATTCTTTTTTTTCCTTATTTTTATCTTCTTTCAGTGACTGACTTTATTCATTTTACCACACTTCTCCCACCCTCATTTTCTTTCCTTCCACCGATTAATTACCCATCTCCATCCTATTAACTCTCTGCCTCCCAGCTTCATGTTCCTCTCTCCCCACCCAACCTATCTCTTATACACCCCAACCTAGAACAGGGATAGAAGCCTGTTTTAGCTCATTGGCCCCCTGTAGTGGCAACTCATAGCTGTAGCTCCTAGTCAGGCCCCTGCTCACCAGCCCTCCAGTGGGAAGTCACAGGTGGGGGATAGTCAGAAAAGGTTTCTAGCATTCAGGTGAGGGATAGTCAGAGAAGGTTTTTACACTTAAGGTATGACTGCTTCAAACTCGAGTTAACACTAACACTGATCAACATTTCAGCAGCTCAAAGTGGAATATGAAACAAAGCCCTAAGAGTAGGTGCCTGTCATTCCTTCATCCCTCTGAGTTTGGAGTCTGTAACTCTAAGGGTTCATCTACATGTGCAATTAATGCACCTGAATTTTAATGTGCACATTAAACTGCTCCATGTCTACATGTGTACATCAGGAGCAAACTGAGCCCAACAGGAGCAGCTGACCTCAGGGCTTCTCCTGTCCTGGTCTGGCCCCCTGTAGCAGCCAGGGGGAGCTCTATCCTACATCCACAGCTATTTGGGTGCCAGCTCCGGGCTGGCAGGTGGCATGAGGGTCAGCCTCAGGCTGGCAGGGGACTCCAGGGGCAGGCTTGGGGTGTCAGGGGGATCAGGGGGCAGCCACAGGCACAATGGGTTATTTTCAGGCTGTCAGCAGTCCCCAGGGTCATTCTGAGGTTGGTAGGGGTGTCAGAGAGGTAGTCTCAGGCTGGCAGGGGGCAAGGGAGTCATCCTTAGGCTGGCAGAGGGCACAGGATAAGCCTAAAGCTGGCAGAGGGCTCCAGAGGCAGGCTCAGGTGTTGTTTTGGGAGCCTGTGGCCAGCCCACCTTGAATGTTCCCTGCCCTCCCCCCAGCAGTGGAAGCTAGGGCACCATGCCAGTGAAGTGCTCACTGACTACCTCCTCATCCAGCTCCTGCAGTAGGGTGCCTGGGACACCACCCACGGACCCTAGGCTGACAGTGCTACACCATGAACATACACACAATGGACAGCTTGCAAGAAACACCAAATTTTATTTTCCTTCTCCACAAAACACCCAATCCTCCCCCAATTCCCTCAGAACAACAGAGTACCTCCTGCCCTTGCCAACACCAGGCCCCCTCCCTCCCACCCTATCCAACAGCACACTCCCACTCAACGCCACACCCCTCTAATCCCAACATACACCTCCAATAAAAGCTCCACTTCTCAGGCAACTATGTATACTTTCTGGTTTATGAATGGAAGATGGGGGGGAAACAGTAGGGTGGAAGCACCTATGGTGCAGATTCTGGGGAGAGGTACCCAGCACCCTAGTCTCCACCGACACCACTGTGGGTGCACATGCCACACCAAGTCCAATGGTCTGTGAGCTGGCCCAGAGGCAAGGGCAAGCGCTGTCCAGACTGCTCAGCATGCTCCCCCATCCTCCTCCATGGGGCTAGGGCCAGCAGGGCCCTAATGAGGATCTGGCCCAGCCACGGCCACCTCCTGCTCAGGGTCCACATTGTGCCTGGGTGAGTGGAAGGTGGCATTCCAGGCCAGGAGCCAGGCCACCAGGGGACCAGGTCCAGGAGCAGGGGGCCCTGACCACTGCAGGTGGCACTGTACCTCCTCCCAAGCCCACTGTGGGGCTTGGGCACTGGGCCACAGGCAGCTGCCAGGGGCCAGGTGAGTCCAGGTGCGAAGCAGCATGAAGCTGAGCACCAGAGCAAGGATGGTGTCTAGGACCCAGTAGTCCTCCTCTACTGCTCCCACCTCCTGGGCCACCATGCTGGTCCTGGACCATTACCATCCTCTCCAGGAGGGTGAGGATGTGGTCCTCCTGGTCCCTCTTCCCCTCCCACTCAAGATCCTGGTGATGCCAGGCCCAAGAATCTGCAAGCCACTCCTGTGCTGCAGTTACAAGCCACTGCAGCAGCACAGTACCAGTCCAGGCTCTGGTACTAATGGAGGCAGCACATGCAGCGGGTGCCAGGAAATGGTGATGGCATCCTTGCAGCTACATCTCTGCTGCCAGCTGGTGGCTCTTCCCCACATATAGCTTCTGGTCCTGCAAAAGAAGGACAGAGAAGTTCTTTGTGAGATTTTGCAACATTTCAGAGATAATGTGCCACTCAGCCTCCATTCGGGGGTCATGTGTACACAGGTAAGACCTCCCTCCCTGCTTCCACAGCAGGGGAGCTGGGCCACTTGCCACAGACAGCCTGACTTACTGTATCCTACCCAGCCAAGGCCAGGTCTGGCTTCCTGTGGCAGGTGGCATGGGAGGGCCACCGGCCAAGGCCGGGTCTGGCTCCCTGTGGCAGCTGCCATGGCAGCTCCAGACCATCTCCCCTCCCTCCACCCGCTCCTCCTTACAGACCAGGTAGTTTATTCCTGATGGTGGAGAAAAATAAAGTTTTGTGTTTCTTGCAAACTGTCTACAGTGTGTGTGAGCTCAGGGTCCATGAGTGGCCTCCCAGGTGCCCTACTGCAGGGGCTGGAGGAGGAGGCCCACAGTGCCTGGGTCCTGGGGGTGAGGGACTCCTGCCTAGCTGGGATGCAAAGCTAGTGATGCCCCTCCACCTGCAACTAGTGGCCCTCTCTGGAGAGCTGCCCCAGGCCAGGGCCTCTGTCATATGTGGCCTGCACCCCAAGCATGACCCTAGCCAGAATTTCCCAGGCACACCAGGCTCATAGTGGGCATGTCGGGACTGACAGCCTCCCCACTGTGGATACTGAGCGGGTACAATGCCAGCTAGAAAAACTAGTAATTTATAAGTCAGCGGGACCAGATGGACTCCATCCAAAAATGCTGAAGTAACTAGCTGAGGTCATCATGGAACCCCTGGCAATGACCAGAACTTTTTTTTTTTTAAATCTCTTTCAGAATTTGTGGTGCACAGGGGAGATCCCTGAGGATTGGAAGAGGACCAACATGGTGCTCATCTTGCAGAAGGGGAAGAGGGAGGACCCAGGCAACTATAGGCCAATCAGCCTAACCTCTATCCCAGGGAAAATCCTGGGAAAGCTCATTAAAAAATCTATGTGTGATATGCTCATGGAAGGTAAGATTCTGAATGACAGACAGCATGTTTTTGTTATGGGCAGGTCTTATCTTACCAATCTCATCTCCTTCTATGACCAGGTCTCTCGCCACCTGGACGTGGGAGACAAAGTAGATGTTATATTCCTGGACTTCCACTATCCTTGTGGGAAAACTGGAAGATTGTGGGCTCAGCTGCTCAACGGTTCAGTGGGTAGGAAACTGGCTACAGGGCTTCTGCTTTGGGGTTAAACATCCACACCTGAGGAAAGGAGGGTGATCCAGGCAGATCCAGGCACATTGGCGGATGAGAACCTGGTGGTGTTTAACACCAAAAAATGCAAGGTTCTTCACCTTGGAAGGAAAAACCTGCAGCGTGCTTATAGGCTCAGCAGTGCTACATTGTTTAGTGCTACAGATGAAAGGGACTTGGGGGTCATCATTGACCACAAGATGAACATGAGCCTTCAATGTGATGCTGCGGCTAGTAAAGCGAGCAAAATGCTGGCTTGCATCCATAGATGCTTCTCAAGCAAAACCTGGGACATCATTCTTCCATTGTACTCGGCCTTGGTGAGGCCGCAGCTGAAGTACTGTGTCCAGTTTTGGGCTCCACAATTCCAAAAGGATGTGGAGAAGCTTGAGAGTGTGCAGAGGAAAGCCACGTGCATGATCAGAGGTCAGGAAAACAGACCTTATGACGAGAAGTTGAGAGCCATGGGCCTCTTCAGCCTGGAAAAGCTCAGGCTCAGGGGCGATCTGGTGGCCTCCTATAAGTTTATCAGGGATGTTCACCAGGATCTGGGTGTAAGTCTGTTCCCCAGAGCGCCCCAAGGGATGACAAGATCAAGCAGTCACAAACTCCACCGCAACCAATTCAGGCTGGATATAAGGAAGACTTTCTTTACTATCTGAATCCCCAAGGTTTGGAATAGACTGCCGCTGGAAGTGGTTCAAGCACCCACTTTGAACGCCTTCAAGACACATTTGGATGTTTATCTTGCTGGGATCCTGTGACCCCAGATGACTTCCTGCCCCTGGGGCAGGGGGCTGGACTCCATGATCCCCCGGGGTCCCTTCCAGTCCAAATGTCTATGAAATCTCAAAATCTATGAAACCAAGAGAGTTCTCCTGAATGGATCCGTGTCATCTTGGTGCGAAGTGGCCAGTGGTGTCCCTCAGGGGTCCATGGTTGGATTAGTGCTTTTCAACATGTTTATTAATGATTTGGATGGGGGAATGAAAAGCTCACTGGCCAAGTACACGGATGACAGCAAGTGGGGCAGTGTGGCCACGCCAGAAGATAGGTTGCTGATACAGGTGGACCTGGACAGGCTAGAAAGTTGGGCATACTAGAACCAGATGAAGTTTAACACTTCCAAGTATAAGGTGCTCCATCTGGGGGCAAATAAACCTCAACATACATACAGACTCAGAGGTGACAGCCTGACCCGCACCATGGCTGAAAGGGACCTATGGGTAATTTCATAGATTTCATAGACATTAGGGCTGGAAGGGACCTCAGAAAATCATTAAGTCCAGCTCCCTGCCCCAGGGGCAGGAAGTCATCTGGGGTCACAGGATCCCAGCAAGATAAACATCCAATTGACTCTTAAAGGAATCCAGAGGAGGTGCTTGCACCACATCTGGCAGCATTCTGTTCCAGGCCTTGGGAGCTTAGATAGTAAAGAAGTTCTTCCTTACGTCCATCCTGAAACAGTCTTGGAGAAGTTTGTGACTGTTTGACCTTGTCATCACATGGGGCGCTCTGGTGAGCAGGTGTTCCCCCAGATCCTCATGTCCACCCCTTATATACTTATAGGCAGCCACCAGGTCCACCCTGACCCTGCACTTTTCCAGACTGCAGAGTCCCATAGCTCTCAGCCTCTCATCATAAGGCCTGTTTTGCTGCCCTCTGATCATGTGCATGGCTCTCCTCTGGACTCTGTCAAGTTTCTCCACATCTTTTTTAAATTGTGGAGCCCATAATTGGATGCAGTACTCCAGCTGCAACCTCACCAACGCCGAGTACAGCAGGGGGATGACATCCTGGGATTTGCTACTGAAGCATCTATGGATGCAAGCCAGAGTTTTGCTCACTTTGCTGGCTGCAACATGACATTGGTGGCTCATATTCATCTTGTGGTCAATCATGACCCCCAAGTCCCTTTCGGCCATGGTGCCTGCAAGCATAGCACTGCTGAGCCTCTAAGCATGCTGCAGGTTTTTCCTCCCAAGGTAGAGTACCTTGCATTTTTTGGTGTTGAAGGCCATCAGGTTTTCATCTGCCCATTTTCCAAGCCTGCCAAGGTCGGCCTGGATCACCATCCTGTCCTCATGTGTGGATGCTTTACCCCAAAGTTTGATGTCATCAGCGAACTTGGCCAGTCTGATACCAATGTCCACATCATTTATGAAGATGTTGAAAAGAATAGGCCCAAGGACAGAGCCTTGGGGGACCCCACTAGTCACAGCGCACCACAATGATTGACTTCCATCCACTACCACTCTCTGGGTTCAACCTCGGAGTCAGTTCCCCAGCCAGCAGACTGTGATGTAGCTGAGGCTGCAATTGGCTAGTTTTTCTATGAGATGATCGTGGGATACCCGATCAAAAGCTTTTTTAAAGTCAAGATATATGACGTCAGTCTCTTCTCTCTTGTCTCTCTTGTCTTGGGCTACAGGCCATTGTCTCCAGCATTGGAGAGCCTGAGATGGAAGCTGCTGCCAGGGACCTTGGGGGATCAGGGTGGTGCTCTGTGTTCTGGCATTGGTTGGCACATGGTCAGGGCAGCACAGTGCCCAGGAATCAGGATCTGACCCTCAGCAGTCCTATGGGTTACAGCCAGGATAAGCGGGGTTGCAGGGCCCAACAAGTGCCCACAGAGGGAAGCAATGGTGCCCAGGAGGAAGGCTCTGCCCCTCAGCAGTCCTGGAGGTCATGGCCAGGTTCCACAAGGCTGCAGGGCCCAGTACATGTCTGCAGTGGCTGGCCCCCTGCTAGGTGGCTGACTGGGTGCAGTTTGCCCCTGACATCAGTGTCTACGCGTGAGATACTGTGCATTAGTTACTGCACCTTTTTTGGTACCTATGTGTATTGATACAAGCAAATGGTGCATTAGATTAATCTTAGATTAATTGCTTGTATCAATACACATAGGTACACATTAGATTAATCTAATGCACAGTAAGTGCCATGCACGTGTAGACAGTGATGCTTAACTTCACATTAGATTATTTTAATGCACAGTAAAGTGTCTTGTGTAGATGCACCCTGAATGAGGTTGAAGTAGGCTTCCTACACAGCTCTTGAGGATGCAATTTAGGCAAATTCATGGGGTACAGGTTCTCTGGGAGACCACAGAGTCTCGCTTCTATCCCTAGCAAATTGGTAAAATCTAAAATAAAGAATAAAAATCAACAGTTGCATAGATGAATATGATATAAGGATGTTAACAAGAATTTAGACAGGGATACAGTTTATACAATATATTTGGACTTTCAAAAAACTTAGATTTATGATAAGATCCCTTTCACCAAAGGCTCTTAAAAAGTGAGTTGTCACAGGATTAGAGGGAAGGTTGTTTTTCACAGATCAAAAGCTGGTTAAAAGAGAGAAAGAAAGCAAAGGGTAGGGGTTAAATGCCCATTTTTCAGACTGAATGAAGGCTAATAGTGGGGTCCCCCTGGGGAACTGTTCTGTGCTTGGTTTTGTTCAACATCTTCATAAATGACCTGGAAAAGAGAGTGCACAGGGAAATCTCAATGTTTTCAGGCAATGCTAAATAATTCCACATAGTCAAATCCTAAACTGCTGGCTAGGAGCTGTGAAAAGATCTTACAAAGCTAAATGAGTACGCAAAAAAGTGGCAGATGAACTTTAACATTAACAAATACAAGGAAATGCACATGGCAAAAATATAACCTCAACTATTCAAACACAATTCTCTGAATCAGCTGTTATGAATCAGGGATTTGGAGTCACTGTAGACAGTTCTCTAGAAATATTAGCTCAATGTGGAGCAGTGACCTAAAAAGCCAATAAAATGGTGGGCACCATTACGAAGGGAATTGAAAACAAAATTGGAAACATCATCATGCTACTGTACAAATCCACAGTGCACCCACATCTTGAATATTGTGTGCAAGTCTGGTCTTTGCATCTTAAAAAAGATGTAGTAGAATTAGAAAAGGTACCAAGAAGGGCAACAAAGATTATTATGGGTATGGAGCAGGTACGACCCATACTAGGAAAGACTGAAAAGGGTACAACTCTTCAGCTTGGAAAGGAGAAAGCTGAGGGGGGATATGATCAAAGTCTATAAAATCAGGAAGTGTGGGGATAAAGAGACTATGGAACTGTTATTCATGAAATTCCAGAATAGAACTAGGAGGTACCCACTGAAATTATTAGGAGACAAGTTTAAAACAAACAAAAGAGAGTTTCTTTTTTTTAAGCTCTGCATATTAATTTCTGGAAACGTGTTGCCACAGGAGGTTGTAGACACAGATAGAAAGGTCAGCTTCAAAAAAAGACTTACACAGGCCAGGTCCATTAATAACTATCAAACAGAACAGGCAAAGATAGACCTTCTGAAATCTCTAAATCAAGGACAGTGGATGCCAGGGAGGGTATAACAGGGATAAATAATAACAGGCATACCATAGTCACGTCCATTACTTCACTTCATATATGTCCTCTTCGTATACTCCCCCTCTAAAACATCTCCCACTGCCAGTTCTGGAAACAAGATTGGTCTGACATGGTATGGCACTTATATTCTTATTTTAGAATAAACAACCATTAAATAAATGCAGAAACAGTGTGTGTCGGGTATGCTCTGAGAACAGCTACTGGCTTGGGTGCTTGGGGGAATTTGACAATGTTGGCTCTGGTTTTAGGACCCAGAGACCTTGTCCCGGGCCTTGTTCCAGAGGGTTGTGGAGGGACCACCCTCAGACTGACCAACCTTTCTATTCCATAATAGGCACATTTATTGATACACACTGATAACAGAAAGGAAGCAATACAAACAATAAGGCAATTTTATATATTTACCAAATCCTACAGCTGTCAAAGTACATTTGGTCAGGATGCAGGCTCTACTCTGGGGCTCTCTTTCTTAGATGTCAGTAGTCTGGAGGTGGGATGCCAAGCCCACAGCCTCCCTCCAGTGAGGTGCATGAGACAGGCTGGTCATGTACCTTCCATGGTAGCCTCAGGGGCCCTTCCCAAGGTACAGGGACTGGGACCACTCTCAGGGAGGAGAAGGAGGAATAGGAGGGAACAGGGAGGGACAGACAGGAAAAGGGAGGGACAGGACAAAGAGACGGACAGGGAGGGACAAGGAGAAGGACAGGAAGGGATGGGACAAAGGGCAGGACCCTTTGTTACTCTTAAGTCTCTGCTTTTGTATTCTCCTTCCCTCCTGATGATGACTCTTGATGACTCTTACCCAGGCATTAAAAATGCTGCGTATGTTCTCAACTTCAAGTACACGTAGAGTCAATACAATACCTGTCTGTATGAGAAAGACTTCGTGCTCCCTTGAGCTCCTAAGTGCAAATAGTAGGTGAATCTACACATGTATATTAATGCAAAGCAATACACTCCAGAGCTTATTGTTCTAGGTGCACTGTTTGCACGTGCATCCAGGCCCATAGCACACTGAACTAGGTTGGAGCAGCCCCAGCTGGCAGGGCCCCCCCCAACCCCACCCCCGGGAGTCAGCTTGCCAGCCTGGGGCTTCTCCCCCCACAGTTCAACATGCTGGGGAGGAGCTGACTGGGGCACAAGGGTGCTTCAATGCAAGGCAAGCTAGCAGGCAGCCCCTGCACTGAAGTACCTTCATGCCCCAGCCAGCCAAGGCAGCATCTACACATGCACTTGCTGCAGAGTTTTTTACTCTGAAGAGAAAATTAGTTTACTCCAGTCTAATAGGGGCACATGTGTACTTGCCAAGATGTTTCCTGTGCAGCGGGTTACTCTACTGCACAGTAAACGTCTTGTGTAGGCATGCCCTTGGAGCCACAGACTGGTACTCCCATCAATGGTAAGACAGACCTACTGGCTGCTGGGGAGGATATTCCCTTAGGACACTACTACTGAAGTGTTAAGAGTTCATTTCAAAATCTTTTTCATGTTATAGTCCATATCAGGGCCTGTGTTGTTTTGCTGTTCTCAAGTACAATGCTTTTCCACAAGAGTTTTACAGATAAATACTATTAATTGGGCTGTCCAATTTCCAGGTGTCTGAGGAACATACACTCTTTGTTACTATTCATTTGATTACTTAATTCAGAAATAGCTGCCCATAGACAATATGGACAATACCTCTTTTCCACTGCTTGGTACTTTACATTTTATTTAATATATGGCTTCAGTTGGATTCCAGAACATGCAGATGGTCAAGAGCTGAGAGGATCATTTATGATCTGGTCACATGGAGCTTTGAGAATATCAGCCAACTGGACAGTTGAATAATAATTGTGCTTACCATAAGAGAAAATATTAAAGATTAATTTTCAACAATTATCATTTTTCTAGTGTCTTAAACATTTTGCAAACTAAATAATTAAACAAACCTAAAAGGCCTAGTCCCCAAATTGGACCCTGTAAGTGAAGTAGGTGGGAGAACACCTGTAAGAAGCCCTGATAGGGCTTAGGGATGAGCTAGGTGCCAAGATGCTTTGTCAATACTTAGGCAGACACAGACATTTAGGTGCCTAACACATATAGGCATATGCAGGTTAAGGTAGCAACCACACTGAGCTTTTGAGGATCTAAAGTTTTAAATTAGGCCATTAATGACAGTTAAGCACTTAAATCCTGTTATGGATCTAGTCCAAGGGGACTACCCAGGAGACTGAACTGGAAAAATAAGTTGCAATAATGGAAAAGCGACATAACGTTTAAGAGACTATGAACACTCAGATTGGCTTCCATCTGCTAATCGGATTTTGGCAGTGCTCAGTTTCCAAGACACATTAATTTTCATGGCAGTTTCACAGTCAGGGTACAAGGATTGGCATAATTGAAACATGGGTATACTATTGGAAATGGATAACTATATAAAATCTCCCTGTGTTGAGTAGCTAAGACAACTCCATGTCAGGATAAATTTAAATATACTCTGCAGATCATAGGCTAGGAGTTCTAGAAGTTTCTTCTGTCTGAAATGTCAGGCTTGGTTTATTATGGTTTGTAAATTGAGGGAGAAAAACATACCCATTTGATTTAGCTGCTTGTACTTCATGAGGTTTGTTTACCCAGAGTAATAAGAGATCTATCTCAAGAAAAGTACTATAAAAATTATGTGTGGTATACAACATGACAGTCAAGAGAACATGGCTCATAAACACCGTTGATGTATTAATCAAAACAATGAGCTCCATCAAACATTCAGGTAATCGCATCAACTCCTTTGTCAGCAATGACAAAGGCATATACAATGACATTAATATTAATAGGTGACGAACTGTCTTATTTTAGATGATTATTAAGAACATAAAATGTGTAGAGTAGTTTAACAGGATATGTCAGCTGCATTTGTACATATAAAATAGCCAGCAGGAAAGAAGAGGAATTAAAGACTGCATTCCAGATAAAAATGCAATCCTGTCAGATCAGTGCCATTTATATAAGTAAAAAGTAAGAATAATACGGCCAAGCAGATATCAGGAGGAGAATCCATTAAATATTATTGAAAGTCAGGGTGTCCCCTCTAGCTAAGAAAAGTTATTAGTCTGACAAATGTCAAGTGCTAATCTAGAACTAATGGGATTTAATTTTATGAATTGTTTTCATAAATATTCTAAAATGTGTTTATAGAGGCACATTATATATTTTTATATCTTTTGAATCCCTGAGAGTTCACTAGAGCACACTATGAATAATTCATTGCAATAATTCTATTTACATAGTGAAATGATATTTGATTTGTTTGTATATCTTACAACATAGTATCTTATGCTGCCCCTTGTCTCTGTCAGTAAAACACTCTGGCATGTGAGACTAGTAGAGGTAGAATGGTCAAAATAATATACCATCACATGTCATTGCCCCTTAAAATAACATGCATATCTTATCCACTTCATTACTTTATCTACACTCCGAAAAACTACTTAGGATTTTCATTTTCAATAGATCTATTCCTTTTTTCCTCTCCACCTTTCACTCTAGTCATAAGCATCCCCTGCTTTCATTAAAGGGCTCTTTCATTGTTCCCTCTAGTCCTTGTTTCTATCACACCGAGAACATAAGAACATGAGGTTGAAAAAATTATTTGAGAAAATACGAAAAGGGAAGCTGAGAGAATGGAACTCATTTGTCTCTCTATTTGTTTGGTTCCTAGAATCCATTTTTTGCCAAGAGAACGAGAGGGAAGAGGCTCCCCTCAATTGCCTACTAGATTTGTTTCTTAAAGTCTAATCTAATTTGTGTTGTCCTAGTTAGTTATATTCCATGGAGTGCAAAAAGAGATTGCTTTTAACCCCTGTGGTCCTGCTGCCTTATGTTCATTTTTTCTTCCTTAGATGAATCTGAGCAAAGCTAAGATTAATGTCTCCCGCCCCATGTTCTGGATCTTATTTCCAAAACTAGCAGTCTCAAATACCATCCACATTTAGAGGCTAGCACATCACACTATACAACAGATAGCCCTGAAATTCACAATACTAATACCCTTTTTTCCCCCTTTACCAATAGTAGCTGATGTACAATGCAACACCATGGTGTTAGATTTTTTTATGTTACTTTCCCCAAACTGTACTTGGTACTTTACATTTCTGATATGGTTCCTTTTCCAAAAAGCTTACAGCCTACTCGTTGTCAACAGCATTAGTTTCAAAATATACATTGAAGCTGTCTTTCCCCAGTACATTCATATGTTCCCTATCTTTTTGTACATGTTAACCAACTACCAAGTAATCATTATCATTTTAAGAACAATATTAAGACATACCAAGAAATATGTCCTATGTTTCTTGAAACGGTTTTATTTCCTTCATACTCTATAGATCTATTTTTATTTCCTTTAAACACTTTTCCATTTTTTTCTGCCTTTTAGATTTGAGATTACACCTCTATACCTGTTCCTTTCTGGTTTTTTACAGTCAAATAGTTATGCCTTTTCCTTTCTGAAATAGCTGACTCTATGATGTTAGGGATTAAGTTGATTATTTGTCTTATCTTGTATCCCCCTTATCTAATTCAGACTTTTCTATGATTTCTGTTCATCTCCTTCAAAGTTCCCAATCTTCACTTGTTCCAAGAGCAAAAATATTTGTTAGAATTTGCTTGGGGAAAATGATAAATATCTTTGTAAAAATTCTACCCGGACATTTTTTACCTTTTGTCAAAGAAGTTTCAGGTTCTAATGCTCAAAATAATAAAGCAGAGATGCAGTTCTAAGTTTATTAGTTTGGTATATTGATAAGTATTATCAAGACTGGATGATCCAACCTTTGTACACTGATCTATTTCTTGGCAGTCTCTACAATACAAATCTCCCATCTGGCTTTCAAATCTGTCACTGATTTATCCATGGCAGACCAGCTTACATTTTCAAAGGGGTACAATGTGCTGTTTTATGGAAAAGCTGAAAAGCAGAATTCTGGTCCCCAGCAGTATTATTTAATTATTGATTCTTTTATATCATGAGAGAGCTGTAACAAACATTTGTATTATTAGTAGAGACACATCCAGTTTCCCTTTAGTTAGGAATAACTACATTCTTCTGAAAGTTCATAAATGTTATTTAAAAAATGAAGTTCTTAAAAAATTTAAAAATACTTAGAAATGTAAGCTTCTGAATAGCTAATTGACGTGCTTCTAGAAACTTGGTTCATAGGAATTCCCATTCCTCCTCATTTTTTGAATCCCTCTGGCTAGGTAGCAAGTATTTTTGTAAGATGAACAAGAAATATTTTTACTATCTTAAGGGGAAAAGAAAAAATGTCCTATATGATTCAAATGATTGAATCTAACAGATGCAGTATGTTATCATTCTTGGTCTGTGGATTCACACTTCATAACCCCTTTTCTCATTAACCTACAGCTAAGACCTCCTCCAGCTTTTCAAGGAAAAATTCACATTTTATGGTAGGCATGTCCACTCTCTTCTATTAGCTACACAAAAGGTGGCAATCAACTTTAATGTGCATGGCACTGTGAAAACAACAAGCACTCAGTGTGTATACTAGCCTACATTTCAAGCATCTTTCATGTTTGGTCTCATTTGGAATGTCACATTTCCTCTTGTTAACACCTTTTTCAGACCCTTCTTTAAAACAATGCAAAAGAAAACAGGTCTATGGAATGCAATATTCATGCTTCTAAAGCTTCCCTATTAAATCATAAGATCTTGCATTTATTACCTCCAGTGCACTGTGTCTTTGTCTGAGACACTATTCTTTCTCTCACATCCTCAAACCCAGTTTCCCTCTGGAACATGAAGTACAAGCAGCTAAATCAAATGGGTATGTTTTTCTCCCTCAATTTACAAACCATAATAAACCAAGCCTGACATTTCAGACAGAAGAAACTTCTAGAACTCCTAGCCTATGATCTGCAGAGTATATTTAAATTTATCCTGACATGGAGTTGTCTTAGCTACTCAACACAGGGAGATTTTATATAGTTATCCATTTCCAATAGTATACCCATGTTTCAATTATGCCAATCCTTGTACCCTGACTGTGAAACTGCCATGAAAATTAATGTGTCTTGGAAACTGAGCACTGCCAAAATCCGATTAGCAGATGGAAGCCAATCTGAGTGTTCATAGTCTCTTAAACGTTATGTCGCTTTTCCATTATTGCAACTTATTTTTCCAGTTCAGTCTCCTGGGTAGTCCCCTTGGACTAGATCCATAACAGGATTTAAGTGCTTAACTGTCATTAATGGCCTAATTTAAAACTTTAGATCCTCAAAAGCTCAGTGTGGTTGCTACCTTAACCTGCATATGCCTATATGTGTTAGGCACCTAAATGTCTGTGTCTGCCTAAGTATTGACAAAGCATCTTGGCACCTAGCTCATCCCTAAGCCCTATCAGGGCTTCTTACAGGTGTTCTCCCACCTACTTCACTTACAGGGTCCAATTTGGGGACTAGGCCTTTTAGGTTTGTTTAATTATTTAGTTTGCAAAATGTTTAAGACACTAGAAAAATGATAATTGTTGAAAATTAATCTTTAATATTTTCTCTTATGGTAAGCACAATTATTATTCAACTGTCCAGTTGGCTGATATTCTCAAAGCTCCATGTGACCAGATCATAAATGATCCTCTCAGCTCTTGACCATCTGCATGTTCTGGAATCCAACTGAAGCCATATATTAAATAAAATGTAAAGTACCAAGCAGTGGAAAAGAGGTATTGTCCATATTGTCTATGGGCAGCTATTTCTGAATTAAGTAATCAAATGAATAGTAACAAAGAGTGTATGTTCCTCAGACACCTGGAAATTGGACAGCCCAATTAATAGTATTTATCTGTAAAACTCTTGTGGAAAAGCATTGTACTTGAGAACAGCAAAACAACACAGGCCCTGATATGGACTATAACATGAAAAAGATTTTGAAATGAACTCTTAACACTTCAGTAGTAGTGTCCTAAGGGAATATCCTCCCCAGCAGCCAGTAGGTCTGTCTTACCATTGATGGGAGTACCAGTCTGTGGCTCCAAGGGCATGCCTACACCAGACGTTTACTGTGCAGTAGAGTAACCCGCTGCACAGGAAACATCTTGGCAAGTACACATGTGCCCCTATTAGACTGGAGTAAACTAATTTTCTCTTCAGAGTAAAAAACTCTGCAGCAAGTGCATGTGTAGATGCTGCCTTGGCTGGCTGGGGCATGAAGGTACTTCAGTGCAGGGGCTGCCTGCTAGCTTGCCTTGCATTGAAGCACCCTTGTGCCCCAGTCAGCTCCTCCCCAGCATGTTGAACTGTGGGGGGAGAAGCCCCAGGCTGGCAAGCTGACTCCCGGGGGTGGGGTTGGGGGGGGCCCTGCCAGCTGGGGCTGCTCCAACCTAGTTCAGTGTGCTATGGGCCTGGATGCACGTGCAAACAGTGCACCTAGAACAATAAGCTCTGGAGTGTATTGCTTTGCATTAATATACATGTGTAGATTCACCTACTATTTGCACTTAGGAGCTCAAGGGAGCACGAAGTCTTTCTCATACGGACAGGTATTGTATTGACTCTACGTGTACTTGAAGTTGAGAACATACGCAGCATTTTTAATGCCTGGGTAAGAGTCATCAAGAGTCATCATCAGGAGGGAAGGAGAATACAAAAGCAGAGACTTGAGAGTAACAAAGGGTCCTGCCCTTTGTCCCATCCCTTCCTGTCCTTCTCCTTGTCCCTCCCTGTCCGTCTCTTTGTCCTGTCCCTCCCTTTTCCTGTCTGTCCCTCCCTGTTCCCTCCTATTCCTCCTTCTCCTCCCTGAGAGTGGTCCCAGTCCCTGTACCTTGGGAAGGGCCCCTGAGGCTACCATGGAAGGCACATGACCAGCCTGTCTCATGCACCTCACTGGAGGGAGGCTGTGGGCTTGGCATCCCACCTCCAGACTACTGACATCTAAGAAAGAGAGCCCCAGAGTAGAGCCTGCATCCTGACCAAATGTACTTTGACAGCTGTAGGATTTGGTAAATATATAAAATTGCCTTATTGTTTGCATTGCTTCCTTTCTGTTATCAGTGTGTATCAATAAATGTGCCTATTATGGAATAGAAAGGTTGGTCAGTCTGAGGGTGGTCCCTCCACAACCCTCTGGAACATGGATGAGATGTTAGCTGAATGGTTGGAACTGGACAAGAGGATTGGGGTTGAGGGAGACAGCTAACAAGAGAGCAAAGGTAGAGAACGATCATCTAAGCTAAGTACAGACAGTCAAAAAGCCCAAGGCTGAATCAATTCAATCTTCACAGGTAAGTCTAAGCTGCATAGATTGAACTGATAGACAAGTGAACAGACATTCATTTTTTATTCCAGAAATGAAGCCACATGCCTGCAGTGACCCAGGCCAGAAGCCAGGAACACTAGACCAGGCTACGCTGTTTGGCTGCAGCCAACAGCTTGGGCCAAGGCTAGTCCATGCACCCTCCAGCCAGCCCTTCCACCGCCCAACACCATCACTCACAGCCCAGGGCAGAGCCGGGCAGCAGAGACCTTGGCATAAGCTGCTCCACCCCAGCTCAAATTGTTGCTGTCCCAGGCACATGTGTAGATGCTACACCTGAGAGAAGTTTACTCTGGCTCCAACTGCTGTAGAGTTTATTGCTTTGAATTAATTGTACATTTAGATGCACTCCCCATGTGTTTATCTAATCTGCTCTTGAAACTCCCAAAGATGGAGATTGCTCAAATTCGCTAAGAGGTCTATTTCAATGTTTAGCCAACAGCCATGCTCATAGTGAGGAAGTTCTTCCTTTGGATTTGGATCAAGAATGATTCATTCCAAGTAGTCAATGGCTTGAACCTTATTAGCTCAAATATCAGAACAAAAAAGTCATTTCAAATAAAAATACCAAAATTTTCATTAAATACAGGCAGTCCTTGGACTTATGACACAATTGGTTCCTGAAAACTGCGTCCTAAGTCAAAACGTTGTACCTAGGAACCAATTGTCTCAAAAGAAACCATGTCATAAATGGGGGATTGATTCCTGAACCAAGGCCCGATACCCTATTTTCACCAAAAATACCCCAGAATTTTGTACTTGATCAATTATAGATGACTAATATAGCTACATTAATGTATTTATATTGTAAATAGCAATCATATTGATTTGGAAGGACTTCTTTGAGATGAATTTCTGGACTTTTTGAAGGGATCGGACTTGATGAAGGGTTCTTGGCTGGAATCTTCTCAGGAGTCTTGGCTGCAGGTTTCTCTGGAGTCTTGTCTGCTTTCTTAAAGAAAGTGTACAAAGAAGTTCGGACAGATGTTCTCCAGGGAGATGGGTGACACAGCAAATTTGTTCACTGATGTGGCATCACATTGGATCAAGCACTGTAAAGTTGAAGCTGACATCAGAAAGTTGAAACAGGGTGTCAATTTATAAACTTTGCAAGTGTGAAAGATTGTAACTTGAAACGTTGTAAATCAAGGACTGCTTATATATATTTTTATTTTTTAAAAACATTTTTGAGTAGATACTTTTATCAGCCCAGGTCTTTTCCTATGAACATGAAGCAAAACAAAACAATTTCAATGAATCAATATTAAAAAAAAAAAAGAATTAATTGAAAAATTCCCAGTCAGTTATACAGGGTCTTCTTTTTGAATTATGAGCTAATATCTATTTGCAATCAATTTTATGGCTATATTTGAAATCCTAACTCACTAAAGGAGTATGTGCAGCAGTATATTTGCTGAGATTTTCCATAAACCTTCTGTTGCATAAAAACTGTTTACTCCAAGTGTTAACTTTATAGAGACTTAAATGGTTGAGTACTTCTTGTTGCTGAAGATATTACTTCTGTCTATCACAGTGGAAGCCTGTCCAATGGAATTTCTTATCTGTCACACAGATGTAAGTTGAAGCTTATCCAGGATGCACTGGTTATCTGTCTTGGAGTAAAAGGGCGAATGCTTACATTGGGAAATGATTTATACAGATCACTGGGTTTTAATGATAAGTGTAAAGTACCACACATCTTTAAGAATGTCACTGAAAAAATCAAGAGCTTAACACAATCTCCTTAGAAAGCAATTTACACTGTAATTATATAATAGCAGTATATATATATCATAGGAACATAATGGATTTCAGAGGTTTGATTTGCTGCTTAATGGAGATGGGGTTCTAGATGGCAACAGGTAATCTGCATAATGTAGAGTACTTAAATGTGGTGACTTTCCCATATTCAAACAACTAAAAGGAACTTTTTCAGTTTTACAGAATATTGTGTCCTGTACTTTACTGTTGAACTAGCATAAAGACATCAAAACTCATCTAAGGTTTAGTTAAATGAAGAAAAAAGTTATAAGCTAGTTTCTTGACCAGCATGAATGACTGGTGCCTCCTGAATCTGGGGAGGGCACTTGCAGAAGCTGGCTGCAGCCCTGTAAGCGAGGGCACCAGCCCTACCGATAGCATCAGTGTCAGCTGTCAGGGCCCCTCCCCCATACACCCCCTACCAGTCATGAACGACAGGATTATTTTTTCAAATGAGTTATGATGTCCTCAGACTATTTTGGGATAAAGGAAATAGTCTAGTCAAAATACACATTGGATTATAATTTGTTTCCCTAGTTCTAGCAAACTCATGCTTTTAAAGATTTGAATGTGTTTTTCTTTTTATATTTTACGGCATAATCTTTTTTAATAGTTTGGTACAAAAATTAAACAAGAAAAGCATGTTTGTCCTACTAGTCACAACACAGTGCACATACACAGGAGAACTCTACTCATGCCATCTCTCAGGAAAAGCTTGAGAAAATAAATAAGTTTTAGTAGGGGTGTGTGGCGGGAAGGTGAAGGTGGAGGGGGTTGGAGGGAGGAGCAGAAAATATGAACTATTTCACACCAAGAGGGAAGCAAATTCCAGAGTCAAGGACTCTCTAGAGAGACTGCTCTGTCCCTAAACATAAAACTCTAGGGACTGCCAAGAATAACACTTCAGTAATCTCAGCTGTCAGGTAAATGTATAAAAAGATGGGCAAAGTTGAAGGTAGCTAGGATTAAAAACATAGAAAACTTTATAGGTCACAGTAGATCTTCAACTATTAACTAGACATTAATGGGAAACAACTGCAAAATACTAAATAATCTTCATGCATGAAACCCTACAACAAGTAAGCAGATCACCACATTCTGCATTTACTAAAGCTTTTATCTGTTCAAGTATAGGCCTAGTTAAGATTTGGCAAATCAAATCATAGGGCAAAAAGAAAAACAGGAATTTGCATTTGTAAGAGAGAGTTTTCTAGTCAATAAAAAAACGGTTCTTGGCTACTGTTGTTATCTGGACACCCAAAAGCAGTCACCGATCTATAGACCATGAATAAATAGAATATGAATAACCTGTTTGTGGGCAAACATATCAATTGAAAGAGTTTATATCACTTCCAGCAATTATTTCCTCCCCCAAATGCAAGTAACCCCTTTGTTTTTTCCAAGGTTCATCTCATCCAATTAGCTCTCACCCAACCTTGGTAAGAAATTAGCACTGAACTGAAAAGTAGAGCTAACAGCCATCAGAATATTTTTGACACTAAAACAATCTCTCTTAAACAGCCTCAAAATCTAAACACTGAAGTGCACCAAATATGAGAGCCCTTTGATTGAAAGAACTGCCCATTAAAAACTTCTGATAGAAGCAAACGGAGCAAGAGCTCCCTCTATCCCTGCCAAGTTAAAAAACCATAACAGCAATAACTTATGGCCAGTAGTATCAAAGACAGCTTACAGACTGAAAACAATAAAGAGAGAGAACACCTAGCCCTTTTTCTCTGGGCCAGCTAAGAGCATTAGCAATAAATCAGTTCGCTTGATCCTGGGGCCAGGGCAGTTTTTCACGTTCATTGTAGCATCCTAAATGCACTTCAATTTCTGATACCTGCCAACAGCTTCCAAGGACCCAAAGAACAGCCAGGTACAGAAAGCACCTAATTCTACTCCCTCTTTCCTGGCTATGTACTCCATGATAGCATCTGTGTCTCCCTCAGGTTTCCCACACACACCTAGAATATTCCTATACATTTGTCCATGACTGTCATGGTTCCTACTTCAGAGGAGGCCAACCCAAGTGATGTGCACTTTGTCATTCCACCAGGTATCATAACAACAATACTGCACCAGCTGTGGAGGTATGAACAGCATACATCAAGAATGGGATGTGGAGGATGTTCCCAATCCAGCTGGCAACATGGTCAAATACCAATTCAACTGAAACTAAATAAATGCTTTAATGGATAAAAAGCACAGCTAAGGTCTATTCGGGAGAAAATAAAATGAAATCTTCTGCGTTACCTATGGCAAAAACGTGGAATTACTCTAAATAGATAGACTCTATTCCCTGTTAAATACATTGGGTAAGACTCTCACATGGAGTAAATCAGATTTCAGTGCAGCAAGGTCAATTTGGACCAGGAAGCAAAGATCCTCTGTATACAAACATCTTTATTTTATGGTAAGATACACATTTTATACTGTTCTTTCTGGGAACATCAAGGGAGAGACCCTACTGAATCTAATAGCCCCCAAAATTGTGAATCTCTTATATGAACAGAAATACAAATCATTGTCTGACAGACTTTATGCCATCCTTCTAACAACATCTCTTGTTTTGTCTAGTATGATAAATACTCTCAATGCTCTCAATACTATGTTCTTGTACATCTTTTTTAGCCAAAACAGTCCTTCCAGGGGGGAGAAGAAAAGTCTGAAAAAGGTTGAACTAGTTAAGGTCCATGTTTAGCCCTAGAATATTGACATATTAACCTGCAATAATCTTATTAATGCAGTGTGCACTTCAATGATTTACCATATGGCTAATATCCCTGCATTATTTTATGTTTCAGAAATTTCTTTTGGGAACTCTCACACTACTAGCTAAAAGAATATGGAGAGTGAACGTGACCAAAAAAGAAAAAAAAATGATCTTGCTTTTCCGTTATTCCTTTTTTACCTTTAATCTCCATTTTTTTGGCCTCTGTGACTGGGTTCTAACTTTAGAGAATTCTCTCTGCATGGCCTTCACCATTGGAGTCTATATTCCCATTTGCTAGCCCTAATATATTGACCTTCAGGGCATGCTGCAGAGTCAGGTACTCATCACTCATGATTTTAGAAGAGAGATGAGCTTGTGGGACACCTCAAGCATTTGGCAGAAATGTGAATTGGAAGATTTTCTTGACCAGGGGCAGGCAAAATATAGCCCACAGGCTGCATCCGGCCCACCAGGCAATTACATCCGGCATTCAGGCAAGCACTCACAAATTAATGGTATCCAGCCTGCAGCTGCCCCTGCCGCGCTCCACTTGGGGCCAAGCCCCACCCACCCGCACCAGGACAACACATTGTACTATTGTACTAGCCCCAGGCAGCATGCCCATTCAGGTCCCATAACTTAGCTGGGAACAGCAGGGAGCCCCACGTGATGGAACCAGGCCAGCTTGACTCCACTCCCTGCCACCTCAGCTGAATCCTAGGAGCTGCACATGGTGGCATGGAGCAGAGCCAAGCCACTAGCTCCATCACATGGGCCACCCCACAATGGCATGCAGCTCTAGCTGAGTCCCTGGAGCTGCACTTGAGCTGCAGAGAGCCCCACACAATGGAGCTGGGCTGGCCTGGCCCCACTCCCACCATGTGCAGCTCCCAGGACTTGGCCAGAGCTACACACCACCGGGGGGGTTGCCTGCTATGGGCCATAAGCACCCTGAGGGCTCTTTGAATGCTGCTGCTGCCACCACCAATGGCAGGAGCTGTGCACCATGGGAAGGTGGCATGCGGGGAGGAGCCCTCCACATGTACACCCCACCACATCACACATACCCACACCCCCCCACACCACCTGCCCTCCACCTGCATGCCCCCCACAAACCCCACCCCCACCCCACACACACAATATATTAGAGTAAGATTTTATTTTCAGCTATTATGCAATCCCCTCATTATACACTATGCAAACCACACAGAATTCAGGACTAAAATATATTTTTTAATAAAATTAAAATATGTTACAGAGGATGTTTGATTTTTAGTACATTTTTTTTTCCGGTTCCAAGATGGCAAACCCATCTCCCAAAAGGAGTACTTCTGGGGGCAAGGGGAGGGACTTCTGATGGCAAAGGTCACAGGTTAGGGGTGGGAATCCTGGTCCCAAGATGGCAACCAGGGAATGGAGACCTGTCAAAGAATGGGGCTACCATTGCTGCCCTCAACACCTCATCAAAACTTGTTAAGTGGCCCTTCAGCCAAAATAACTGCCCACCCCTAATGTTGGCACTACCTGTCTGTCTGAATTCTATTGCTTGTTTTTTGTGATTTGGTCAAAGGCACCTACAGCACTAGGTAAGTGTCTTTTTTATATATTATTACAAACTGTACAGTATTTATTTCAGTATTTGATTTATTGTTTTGCTTCAGTTTATTGTTCTGTTTTACTCCACTTCAGTTCTCCTTTGGCAATTTTCCTTTTAACTCCATTTTTTTGTTTTGAATTATGGTATAAAGGTGCTTTTTTTTTCTTCTGAGTTGGTGTATCAGTCATTTCTAGTCACCATTACGATAAGATCAGCTTTAATACTTTCTTTATTTTCAAGAGCGGACAACAGAGTCAACTCATACGGGGTCAGTATTTGTCACAGAAGTACTTCCCACAAAAATAAATGAATAATTTAAATGATGTTGGGATTCCATCTTGTGCTTTCTTCTCTTGATTAATATTGAGTCCTATTCCTTCTCCACTTTTAAAGGAAATTTTTAATCAGATTCTCTCATCTAGCTCTGAAACTATTTACTTAGTGTGGTCTCCACTTCCACAGAATTTGAATTCCTTTGAGTTCTGGATTCACAGGGCAGTCAAAGATACAAATTTAAAGTTATCACATATTAAGTCTCAAGTACTTGAGCTCATACATAACTCGGATAAATGCAAATTAGGAAAATTAGTCACCATTTTATTTAACAATCTATAAATGTGCTCAAGTATACTTAAAATTAGTGTTTCTGATGTAAAAAAAAAACCAAACAAAACCTCATTCTAAAAAGAAGGAAGGCTTATTCTAAGCAATACGTATCCAGCCGAACTGTAAAGTGGCTAGTGGAAAGGGAATTGCTTAATTTCATTTGTTTTGGACAAGGTAATATTACCCATGCATGGTTCAATCATTATGGGATCATCTCAAAAACTAAAAATAAATAGCAATATACCTTACTATTGTTTAATTATTTTATTAATACGTCGACATAGATAACATGTATAAATTAAAACATGTTATATATAGATGATGAGACAAATCCTTCTTTTTTGTCTCTCTGCTACTGGTACATTAAAATGACTTATTTGTTGTAGGCACCAAGAGTTATAGGGCAACCCAGAATGACATCTGTAGGTACTGTACTAAACCAGCCAGCAACCATTCCTTATACAACAGGCAATGTCATGCCTATAACTACTTTCAGATTAGATAACTGAAATGATTTTTAATAGGGGATGGGAGGGGAGAACAGGGCAGAATTTAGACCACAGTGGCAGTTACTAGTCACAAGAATCCTGTTATCTCAGGTGCATGGATAGATACAATCAGTGTTCATTTTCAAACTGTTGGCATTTAGGTTCAATACGAACATAGACTGTTATGTACGTTAAGCTGATAAACAAAATATCACCTGGATAAAACTATATGAAATAATTAAGAATAGGTTATATAATTGTTGAGATAAATTCATAAACTGGCTCTGGCATTAGCTGAATCTCAGTGGGGAAACTAATAAAAATCTCTGAGAGGTTATTTTTCTGTGTTGTCAGCATATTGCTAGCTAATGACTTTTAGAGTAGGTCAACTGAAAAGTGGCTTCTTTCACACTTTATACATTACTATGAAGCTTTTATTTCCTTTGTCAACTGTTATTTCCAAACTCCAGCAGTTGTGGGCATGATTTTTGAGTTATTTACTGTAGACATCAATGATTATTTACTACTCACAATGCAGCTTATTTTGAAAAGTTATTCTTTTTTATGATCTGTCACACTTTATACCTCAAACTCTGTAAGATGGAAATGCTGTTTTATAATTACAAAAAAAATTTTGTTTGCCTAGCTGACTTTTATTAAGTGTGCTTTACAGCTCAAACTCATGAGACTGGAAAAAATGCTTATAACTTAGCAACATTTCAACTGAAAAGCTATCGTCTTAGCAAGCCTGCAAATACCTGCACACATGAGTAACTCTACTTTGGTGAGGAACATCATTTGACTACAGTCCTACTATATAAGTCCAAGAAGTCATAGGTGCCAGTCTTTAAAGAATTGCCCACATAGTCTACATTTAATTTTTTCATATGAAGTTGGTAGGGAGTCTACTAGAAGCCACACTGGGGAAAAGAATACAAATGTATTTACCTCTTGCAGAGGTAACCATGTGTTCAAAAAAAGAAAAGAAAAGAAACATTTTTTTTTCATTTAATTCTATCAGCACTCCAAACTAAAACTTCATTTGTCTGTATCTTAAACCCTATTATCTTAACCCATCCTTACTTTAAAATCAACCATAGCCTTTTCTAGGCTTTAGCTTGGTCAGCATAAAACAAAATAGAAACCACTAAGTACACAGATAGCAAAGGTAGAGCTGATTAGAGTTCAACAGGCTATGTAGGAAAGATGCTGATTTAGTAGGATAGAGAACTACAGTAGAAAAGAATATGGTAATGATCCTGTTCCTTCTTGGTCATACAGTGCAAAGGTACTACAGTCACTAGTTTTAATCCATTTTATTTATTTGCTAGAGACAAGAATATGAAACGATAAAAGCCAATTTCTGCGAGTTTATATTTTTTCCAAGAAAAGGCTTTTATAAAAAAAACCAATAATGTCATCTTCAAATGAAAAAGCTGCTATGCTGATTATTCTGTTTCAAAGGAAAAAATCCATCTGTCTAGTAAGGGGTTTACCAGCTGATGACCCCTTGATGCCTTTCTTAGGTTGCACAAGAAAGTAAATTTGTTCAGGTACTATGTTTCCTAATTAATTCTACCATTTAAAAGTAAAAATTCTTGTTAGCTCTCTAGATTTCTCTGAGGGAGTGATTAGCTTACTAACTCCTGAGTTATCAGGAGTTTCTCCTCAAAAGTTGCTGGCCTAGGAAAGTTGCCTTTTTCCCCTTAACTGTCATGTTTTTAGTTATATTGTGTAGACAACTGCAAGGCTCTGGGACACTAAAACCCTATAAAGAAAAAGAATATTATGATTACAAAAATGTTCTCCTAGAGTACAGGATTTTATCAAACAGCTCTGTATCGAGAATACAGGGTTTTGACAATAAGGCCAGCAGGTATTACCATCCTCTATATCATGGATTCTTACATTTGCCTGACAGTACATGAGTCTCTGTAGTCTTTCATCCGTTATAGCCCAAGAATGTAGATCAGAGCCAAAAGCCTTTGCTGACTCAACAGCACAACAGATCACACTCTTGTTAGCTGTCAATATTATATTGCCCAGCTACTAAGACTCAACCAAGTTAAAGAAACAACTGCCTAACTGGCTATATAATATAGTTATTGCAGTAACTTCTACATAAAATAGTCATCTTGAGTTTGCTATAACACTACGCTATCAAATTTGCAACATTTTTCATTATTCTCACGGTACATCTTAAGTAAACTCATAGATTGTAAAATCAGAGAAAACTCTAGTATAGGAGTGAATAGGAGTATAACCACTGCCAGTCAATGTGGCTTTATGGAAAACAGCTCGTGTCAAACAAACCAGCTATATTCTTTAATGAGATAAGCTTGCTTGAGAAAGGTAACTGGATAGATATAATGCTCTTAGATTTTTATAGACATTTGGTTTAATATTATACTTCTCTTTAATATATTAGCACTATTCAATAGTTATAAATCAAATATTAAACTGATCAAGAATGACTTAACTTACAGATATTTTTAAAATGTATCCATAGAGAATCCTCAATAAATGTGCGTGCCCCAGCAGGGTTCTACAAGGATCAACACTTACTATTAAACATTTTTCATCAGTGATCTGGAAGTAAATATAAAAAATACTCCCAATAAAGTTTGTAGATGACATCAAGGCTGGCAGAATGATAAAACGAAAAGGACACTGGCATCTTACAGAGCTATTTGAATGTGCTTGTGTATAGTCAAACAAAATTCATTTTAATACAGCCAAATGTAAAGTCATACATGAAAGATCAAAAATGCAAGGATTATAGGCCATGCCTTCAAAATAAACAACTGTCTCCTCAAAAGGATTTAGGAGTCATAGTGGACCAACTGAACATGAACTTCTGGCATGATGCTGTAGCTATGATCTATGAATATATAAACTAGGAGACAGCAAGAAAGGAGAAAGAGATTTTTTTACTTCTCTATGCAGTGCCAATAATACCATGCCATAATACTGGGGTCAGTTCTCATATTTTAAAAAATATGTCAAAAAAAAATGTCAGGTGTGAGAAGAAGTATAAAAATGATAATAAAAACTAGAGAAAATTCTTTACTGTGAAACAGTTAAGTAACTCAATCTGTTTAGCTGCCATGCATTATTTGAGCTATAGATTTTGTAAGTAAAAAGAAGAGTGGGAGGTGATGATTAGAGTTTATATGCATCTTCACAGGGAGAAAATATCAGACACTAAAAGACTATTTAATTTACCTGAGGAAGACAAGTTAAAGCCAGACAAATTCAAATTAGAACTAAGACTTCTTTATTTAAACAGTAAGTGTGATTAACTACTGAACCTCTGAAGGTAACTGGTGAAGACTCATCTTCTGATATTGATGTCAAAGCAAGACTGATTGCCTTTCTGGGATAAATGCTTTAGCCAAACACAAGATATTTCGCTTGACGCGGGGATAACCGGGTAAAATTCTATAACCTGTGCTATGAAAACCAGACGTGGATAACAGAAGAATTCTGTCATATATTAATTTGAGGTATAGGCTTTCTAAGCAGTTCAAGATATAGGCTTTATGGGCACGTCCAGACAAGCATGCGTGTGCAGTTTGTGGCATCTCAAAGCTGTTTGAGGTGCCACAAACCGCACGCGATGTACATGCACCTGTTCACTGAGCTGCCAATTTGTAGTGCGGTGCCAAAATCAACACCAGGAAATCCCAGTGTCAAAAACACTGTCACTAAAAAAGCAGTGCAATGCATGCAGCAGCAGTGTGCGCCACCAGAAATGGAGCCTGACTGTCCAGAGCCATGATCTGGCTGGTGGCCAGGTGCTATGTAGCCAGGTTGCCACTACTGCTGCCCCAGGAGGCTCTCAGGAACCTGGGTAAGGCTGCTGGGGCCAGCACAGGTGCTGGCCCCAGTCTTCTCCACCCTGCCGGGGACAATTTGGCCTATGCTGAAGCACGTATGTAGGGGTGTGCCCTGGGGCACAAAGCAGTGACACAAATATGTGCCACTGCTATTTGTTCCATGGCAAACACACACCCCTGCATGTAGGGACACACCTTAAAAGTCAAATTCTATTTGTGTTTAAACTGTCACTATAGTGCTTGTGAGAACAGCTAAGTGAGAACAGAGTTTGTTCCATGGATATAGATGTTAATGAGATAATACATGCATCATTACCATGTACTCAGACATACAGGATTAGACCTGATCTTCAAAGCATCTCAGTGAATTGAGTTTCTCTGCAATCTTCTTTCTTATACAAGATATACATGTAGCAGAATTTAGAACAAGATTTCTATACTTTCAGAAGCAAAGCTTTGAATACACTTAGGGAAGAAGGAAGGAAGGAAATGATCATATTATTGGGTAAAAGACTGATTCTCTTTCAGTGTCCCAACCATTAGCTTTCTAAACATATTGTCACTATTTCATGAAAATTAAAAGAATATGAAGGTGAAATATATTGTAACAGAAAGAATATTAATTAAGATTCATCTTGTGCTCCATAGCTCCCTGTAATACAGAAAGAAAGACACACTATATCAGTCTAGAAGGCTAAGCTTTACACAGGACAAAGTTATCCTTTTAAGGTAGTGTGAAGTTTTTAGTTTAAAAATAGAAAGCATATAAAATATTTCCAAATTAACATTCCTGAGTATTTCAGAAGTTAAGAAAAGCTGTTATTTACTTAAACAATCTTGGTCAAGATTTTATTTAACTTTCTTTTCAGAGAAAAGGAGTTTCAGTTCCTGCATGATTATAATTTTCTCCTTAGAAGTAAATTCAAAGACTAGAACATAAGTTATAGTTAGCATAGTCATTGTACAAATTATTGACAGATAATAAATCTATTTCATACTCAATTTCTGATACTTTGCATTAAAGAATATCCTCCAGTGTTAGGAACATTGTACAATATTATGTGAATTAATATAATACACTACTGGATATTTCAAGGAAAGCAGTTCTTATGTACCCATTTTTAATTTAAATGTTGTACAAATCAACTAATCCAAACGTATTAAAGGGTAACAAGCAAGTTCTAAATTTAGGTTGATCTCTGCAGCTTTATTATTGAGTAAATAGCACATAAGTAAAAAGGTCTTTTCCAGCAAAGCTTTTACACACTAGTAACTTTTTGACAATTTGGGGTCAGGCACTAAAGCCTTTTACAGTGTTTCATTTTAAATGTGATTCAAAACAACTTATACTTTACTTGTGTGTTCATTGAAAGGAATGCAAATTTCATTTACTGAGACTATTAACTACCAGAATTTAAACTTACCATGCGATTAGTTGGCTAGATTTCCCACAAAATCAGAAAATAGTTTGGAACTCTTGGTAAGAATCAGGATGAAGCTTGGTAAAAATTGGGATGACAATAGCAATTACTAATAGCAAGTGATAAGCACCCCTTGTTTCAGGGGCACCTGGCTAAACCCCTAGGGACAGAGGTAGGGCTGGAAGCCATGTCCAGCAGAGATCCCTTGAACTTTTACTATGCATTTTCTACTTCAGGAACAGCTTCGTGTTCTGAAAAAAGTATTTTATCTAACCAAGGGCATACAGTAGATTGTTTAGGCTGGGGGAGATTGCTTGTTGCGTAGTTGCTGATTGCTGGCCTCGCTAGAAGGAAAACTGTATCAACAAAGTTCCGGAGCTGGAAGGGGGGTTACTTGCTGGGCTTGCTATACATGTCATCACATCAGCAGGTTTAACCTGTTACGTAGCTATATAAGGCAGACGCCCACTGGGGTGGGTGTGCTTGCTTTGCGAACGATTGCCAAGCACCATTTTCTGCGCAGGAAATAAAGTTTAAGTTGGATCCTTCACCCCTGTGTGTTTATTGGCACAAGCGCACCGGGCACGAACTCACTGTCCTTTTGGGACAACAGTATCAGGGTCTGAGTAGTAAACATTGAACAGCATATGCTGCTCTTGGAGTGCATGTAGAAGTGAATGTCCTTGGAGGTTAATAGAACTTACAAATTTGGAGAGGAAATATGCCAACAGACCATTCTAGTGATGGCATAACTGAACTTTTGAATTGTTTGCATATGGCCATTAATTCAGTATCCCTCAAATGCCCTCTCCACATAAAATACTTTTTATAAGCAGTCAGGTTTTTTTCCAACTGATCTGCAATGGATTAAATAGAGGGATAGGGGTTTGTAGAGTGAGTGATGACCACAGTCTTCCTCGAAGTTTGACCAGTTTCAACAAGTAATATTTGAAGTTATATATCTTAGCATTAAACTGATGGTAGAGAATTGTTTCTTTGTCTTCACTAAATATTCATCAAGCTTTGCACATTTAAACTTATAAAGGGGTTGGGCAGTTAACTTTATCACACCTTCCTCATTTTATTTTTCTCTGGTTTCACTCCTTGAAATTATGGAGGTGCTGGAGGAATTTCACGCTGCTGTTCCTTTGTCCCTCCTGGTTGCTGAAGACCAGAATAAGCTCCTTTTAATTGAGGTTCTCCAGGTTTGTCATTGACGGTGAGTACAAGCACTTGTTGTATTAAGAAGCCTGCTACAAAAAACTCATCAAAATATGTTTTGCAAATCTTACTCATTCCTGATCTCTATCTTCCTTTTGGTGAAGGAATGTTGTGAAGAAAAGAAATTCCCATTAACTGAGATGAAGTTAAATTTTATTTCATTTGTGTGTGTGCCTAATTGCACTTCTGTAGTCAGATAACTGCATTTTTGTCAGTTTGGGGTCTATTCAGCTATGTTCCTTCTAATCCTTACTTAGTATGCTCAGAAAGCTGAATTTGAGTAGTGTGCAACAGAATCACCTTGGAAGGTTCCAAACTTTTAATTGATGGTGTTGAATGGAGAAGTGTTTTAGCCCAGTAACTAGGAGATTTGACCAGGAAGCAGGAGACATGGGTTTCAGTCTCCTTTTACTCAGAGGAAATTTGAAACTGAACCTGTTCTTTAGCAAAGTAGTCTAACCATCAGATCATAGGCTAGGCATTCCCAGAGCTGCAGCTCTACTGCTGCTAGGCAGCCAGAAGGGGAAGAGATACATAGGACAAAAGGAGGAGGAGAACAAACCAGAGGGAATATGTCTGGGTGAGATGGCTGATTCCAGTAAAGGGGTTATGCTCTGGGTTCCTGTTCCAGGAAGGCAGATATTATTTCACTACTAATCCTGTTCACTTAATGAATATTAAATGAAAGCTTTATTAAAGCCATTACAGGTAGTAGTCACAATATAAGAAAGAAACTAGCTGATTATCCCATTAAAAGCAATAGACCTGGACAACAGCCCAGATCATCAAATATACTTAGGTGCCTGCCACCCACTGATTTCACTGAAAATAATATCTAAATACTTTGAGGAACTGGGTCAGACTATCTAAGCACTTTATTAAATTGGTCAGACATCTCTGATAGTACGGGCAACAAGATGTAACTAGTGTACGAGTTTTAGCCTAAGGCAGATAGCCTCTGAAGTGAGGGTCACTTTGTTTCTTTTCCCAGATAATAGTTTTGAATAATTCTTCTACCATGGGGATTTTTTTGTTAAAGGTACCAGAAGGTAAAATACATTTTAAGAATTAGCGGTGACTATTTGCCATACTTTTAACAATTAAGTTTATCTACCAACAGTGACTTGTGGAAGACACTTTGAAACTTGTGCAGAAACAGTGCAGAAACTTTAGAAAAAAGGCGACCAGAGTTCAAAGGCAAAGTGAAGAAGTCAGTGCACGTGGTTCCTTGTGAAAACTCCTTGAAGCACCCACAGCCACAGCAGGCAAAGAACACAGGTCTGCACTGCCTGATTTCAAGAAAGCCAAAGCCTCCTATCATTTTAAATGGAAGTGAATTCAAGCATTTTTCAGGGAAGGTATTGGCTTTGTGTTTCAAAGTTTGAAGAATCTTCCTTATTTAATTAATAAGATCATTTGGAAGGAGGGGGATTTAATAGTGGGTTTCACAAGATATATTTCACATGGAACCAAGAGATTGATTTTCTTGTTTAAGTCAGTCCTCAATTCAGCCCTAATAATGGAACTATGCATAATATCTATTCACTTTTTTCTTATAAACAACATACATGCATATATACCCCCATACATATAATATATATGTATGTATATATATACACACGCACGCGCGTGCACACACACAAACACACACACACATATATGTGCATAATTCCCCAAAACATAATTAATTCCCAATTCATCATGGAATATTTTTCAAGTATTACAAAAATACACTAATGGTTTGCCTATTGTTGATATCCAGTTCTTAACATGATATGGAATTTGTTCTTTTTTATATTTAAATAAATCCCTGGCAGAAAAGCAGTTGGCCTGATTTTCTATTTATATACACATATTTTATACTATCTCAGCTTCCTTTTTTCCAATGAAGTCAGTCCTGATTTAGATGGATGTTACCTGACATCCACATAATACTATGTTGCTTTTAGATAGGAAATCATATAGGGAGGAAATAGTATTACAATCTTTTATTTCAGAAATAAAGTGGATGTTTTAAGTGAAATGAAAATATTAAGAATGATAACGTTTTTGATTTTTAACCCTGAATTAAATCTTTCACATTGAGATTTATTCATTATACCATACTGGGTCATTTTTGCAAAGATTAAGGTAAGAAAAGCCAAACAAAAAAATATTAGTTTCACTGGAATTGCCTCCAGTGTCAATTTATCAACAGGCGCAGCTATTGTCTCTTTACTAAAATAATGAAATAACATCATCTTGCAATTGTTCCTATGTAACCTCTCTTTAAGCACATATTTAAATAATTGATTTGACTGTCCCCAGCAAAAAATCAATCAGTCAATAAATACATAAATAAATAATGTGCTATTGTTACAAATATAACATTTATTGCAACACTGTTTCATCACTGAAATATGTTCTCAATGGTAATATCACAACTAAAATAAAATTAGAAAAATAATAAAAAGTTTACAGCTGAGATGTTCACAACCCACATCTAATAGTCTGTCTTGGGAATAATTACTGGTAATGGGTATCCCAGGGATATAATTGTCTGCTGCTGTGAATTAGGAGTGACACAGGTGGTGTTAATCACTTGGAATGTATTGGCATAGAACAGCAGCCAGAGCAGAAATCTGCTTAAGCTTGATTTGTGGAACCATTGTTTCTGGACTCTTCAGACACAAATTGAGTGCATGATAGTACTAATGTGTATTCAAGTAGTTATAATGAAACAAAAGGATATAAATGCATATGAAAAAGAGAAAATTAACTAGTTCTTTAGCATACGTAAGTGGTTGTGTCTGTGATAGTTCAACAAAGTTGTTCTGTAATGTACAATTCCCACTTTATAACAGAAACAGCTACTTTAGTAGCATTTTTGTGTTAATTGGCATAACATAGCACTTTCAACAATTCCAGGACTCTAAGTTTGTAAATATATCCACGTTTTTATATGCATACATAAGTATAATTTAGCTTTCCCATAGTATAATTATTTTATCAGCACATTATTACCCTGAATTTGACAGTGAATTGGCACTTGATTAGAGATATATAGTTGATAGCCCAGAAGCTAAAATCCATCTAATTAACATAAAATATCCTAAAAATAACAAATAAAATAGACACGGGGCCCTGGTTGTCAAATGTCATCAGAACAACTTAAAACTAACAGAAGTAAAGCTGTGTATGGAGAAGAAGGGAAATCAATGTGTATCATGAATGAAATCAAAAGTTTCTGAACAAGTAGATTAATTAAAACCTACCCATAAGGGAAAGCTTTCCAAAAATCTGACTAGAATTACTAACACCAAACTGTCTATGCTTTAAAGAAAAAAAAATAGAGTAGTTTGGACTATTATTGTAGCTGCGATGGTCCAGGAAATATGCAAGTGACAAAACATGTTATGGATAACATCCCTTACTAGGCCGTATGCCAGGTTGGGATAGACTTAGACAAGCTTTCAAATGCAAGAAGAATGCATTGCATTTATTCAAAAGCTTGTCTAAGTCTATCCTAACCATGCAGGTGATCCAAAAACAGATGTCATTTTTGAGCTTATTTCTAAGATATAGGAAAACAAAGTTGTACCTCAGGGGGATTCTGATATTTTATGACATAATTTTGCAGGAACCCCCCTGTTCATAAAACTTCTATTGGTTTCAGTACAAGTTTTACATGTGGAATACTTACCTACAAAAAAATTGCTATAGATCAATAGAGGGGTTGGCAGTTTAAAAAAGAAAGGTTAAAGATTTTAAAATTCTAAAAAGAAATCTCAAAGCAAAGTACTGATTCTCTGGGGTTCTGCCAGATCCTGTTGTGTCATGAAAATTTTTTGAGGCTCTGTGGGATGCCATGCAATATTAGCATGGTCTAATTCAAAAGATAAACCTAAAGATTTCAAATAGGAATTCAAATTCTCAAAACCACTCTGACCTAAAGAATTGCTCATTTATTTTTCCATAATGAAAAAACAACTGAAAGCTATGATCTGGCATTTTATGAGGGGTGCCTTGAGTCTAAAAAGGTTGAAATAGTCCCCATTTTGCAAGTAAAATAGATTTTAAAGTGTTTTGCACAAGGTCAGTTAGTTTATCTGGTGGACAGTAGAAAAAAGAACCAAATTCTTCCACTTTTTCAGTAAGGTGCTTTAACTGCTAGATCATGGATTGTCCTTGATTAAGTTCCTTGTAGATTCTCAGATGCAAGCTAGCCAGACAGAGAAAATGAATAAAAAATGCAAAACGGTTTTGGCAGAAGAAAGAAAAAAACTGAAGGAGAGAACAGAAGAAATAGAGAGCTTTGTCCTTGGAGTCTAAATCGATGAAATATAAGCATTAAATCACAGAATGACATAAATCCTTATCTTTATCAATGGAATAATGCATTTAATACTACAAATTAAGGTGCTCGGACGATGGGCAGATTAAAAAAGAATACATTATATCTATTCCTTTCTTCCATTGTAATAGTTTTACATGAACAGAACAGAGTCAGTAGTCAAGTTTTTTTGTATAAAGTCCAAACTCTGATATCTTTTATTAGACCAACTCAAATAGTTGGAAAGCCATGTCCAGCAGAGATCCCTTGAACTTTTACTATGCATTTTCTACTTCAGGAACAGCTTCGTGTTCTGAAAAAAGTATTTTATCTAACCAAGGGCATACAGTAGATTGTTTAGGCTGGGGGAGATTGCTTGTTGCGTAGTTGCTGATTGCTGGCCTCGCTAGAAGGAAAACTGTATCAACAAAGTTCCGGAGCTGGAAGGGGGGTTACTTGGGGGGGAGCTGGAAGGGGGGTTACTTGCTGGGCTTGCTATACATGTCATCACATCAGCAGGTTTAACCTGTTACGTAGCTATATAAGGCAGACGCCCACTGGGGTGGGTGTGCTTGCTTTGCGAACGATTGCCAAGCACCATTTTCTGCGCAGGAAATAAAGTTTAAGTTGGATCCTTCACCCCTGTGTGTTTATTGGCACAAGCGCACCGGGCACGAACTCTCTGTCCTTTGGGGACAACACAAGCACCGTGCAAAACACAGAGTAGAAAAAAGGTCAAAGAATCACTGATAGCTACAACATAAACATAATCCTGGAATTTCAAGAGTGTGGCTATTCGTGTCCTGGAGGATGATATTCACTGAATAAGGTCAGGCTCCTGTACAAGACACCTTCTTTTTTGGCTAAGGTAATGAAACTTTGAAACCCTGGAACTCCATATTGCATAATAGTAGATGTTTCCATAGTCAGAGTAACCAAGATTATTAAAAGTAGTTGTGACAGGATGTAGTTTTGTCGTAATATTTTTGGTCTAAATGCATTCATGCTGTAATAATGTTGCATCTCCCAGTTCCCTAACTGGCTTGTACATGAGAAAGAAGGGTTAATAGGGTCTTTACTAGGACATAGAGCTACCTCCATCCTCCATGCTGAACTAGACAAGATGCAATTCCAGCAGCAATGAATTGAATAGCATCCTTGACACCTCACCTATGCTTAACAAACATCCCTAGACCAACAACACCCCAATGCCCCAGAAGCCTTGAAAAAGAGAGAGGGATTAGCTTGAAACAATGTAGAGAGCAGCCTGAAAAGGAGGGTGTCAGCCTGAAAACAGGGGGGAAAGAACAGTTGAGCTAATTTTGAAGTGTTCAG
>NW_005842170.1:989148-993601 GCF_000455745.1 Alligator sinensis | reverse complement strand
TAGGAACAAAAGAGCTCCTGAACCCTGTAGAGAGCAGAAAAGACTGTGCCGGACTGCCTTTGTTGTAGCAAAGCTGTCCATGTTTCTTCTTGGCACTTCAGGTTGTGCTCCTCTTTCCCAGGAGGTGAATTGGAAGGTAGCTCCCTGGGGAGGACCACAGATAACCAGGGAAAGTCAGGAACCAAAACTCCAGGGTCAGGAGATTAGGGATTAGTGTGTGGGGTCTCACCCCACTCCAGAAGCCACACCTTGATTAGCCGCAAGGGTCACTCAGAGAAACTAAACAAGACCAGGGGTCCTGAGCAAATAAGCAGGAATCCATGATGAGGCTAACTATTGTGAATCACTCAGATTTCACAAGTTCAGACTGATAAATGCCACTGTTTGATATGCCTTAGAAAGGCCTGACTTTCAGCAACATCAGGACCATTCAGGTCATCTGGGCACCAGAAACTCAGTCCACAGGTGAGCAAAATACAGGCCAGATCTAGCCCCCCCAGGTGACTGGATTCAGCCTGCAGCTGCCTCTGCAGTGCTCCCGCACTGGGGCAAGCAGTGCGGGGCACCCACAATGCAGCTCTAGGCAGCGCACGTAGCTTTCAGCAGGGCTGGTCCCAGTGTGCCAGCAGCCACATGCTGCTCTGCTCCCTCCACCTCCAGCAGCAGCTCCTGTTCCTGATCTTGCCCATGCACCTCTTCCACCAGAAGGTGGCCAGGAGCTGAAGCTGGAGTCCTGCACATGAGGGCAGGAGCTGCCTGCCTAAAACTGCCTGCCCACCTGCCCAGCAGGAGTGGCGCAGCATGGCACGGCAGAGGTAGGAGCAGGAGCCACCACTGAAGGTGGGGGGGGGGGAACAGAGCAACACACAGCTGGTTGCAATTGTACCAGAACAGGCATGTAGGGAGTAGGCCCCAGGCCCTAGCCGAGAGCTGCCACAGCCCTGTGACCCAGCCCTGTGATCTGAGCCTCACCCACCCCTCCCACTCCTGAACACTGATCCCTGCCTGCCCGCAGGCCCGTAGGGAGTTTGGGTGAGTTGTTGCACCGGTGGGAGGGGTTGCTAACCCGGCCCACAACGTCTCATCATAAATTCCTATGTGATTTTCGGGCCTAAACTACTGCGCACCCCTGACGTAGTCCATGCCCTAAAGTCCCCACAAGGTGAAAAAAGTCCTAAGAAAATGTTAGTGCTTTCTTCTGTTGCCTTCCCATTCCATGCTGTAAATGGTGAAAATCTTGGTTGGGGGGCAGGGAGAAATCAAGAAAGGCAGAGAGGATATACAACATGGAAAAATGTTGAAAACTTTTAGTAATATGCCTCTTTAAATTCCAAGCCACATCACATGTATATTTTTCCACGTAATTTCACAGCTCAAAAATAGTGAGAGACATGGCTTTAAGTTAACCAAGATGTATGGTACATGTCATAAAAAGCCACTAGCTTTTTGCATCCATATATGAGAAATTTCCAGTCTATTGGGTTGTCTTATATATGGCATTGTCAAAGAGTCAAATGAAATAATGATATTGAAATATCTACCATAGATTAAATATCTACACTAATAACTCATTTGAGTGGACAGAAACTGCAAAAAATAGCTTTGTAATAAGTTAGAGGTCATAATTAAGGTATTCCAGATTATGAAGAGATACCAAAAATGAATCTGTCCTTCCTGGTATTCTAGTACATGACATGACAAAGGACCAGATTTCCAAGGAAAATAAAATGTGTATAAATTAAAATTAAACTTAGAACACATAATAGAAATTACTATTTTGCTTGTTTTTTACTTAGTATATAGTCACAACCTGCTATTTGCTGGTGTAGGAAGCTCACAAATCAAATTCTGTTCCATGATTTCTCAAAAGGCCTGGATATTTTGTAATTATTATAGGTGTAGCCCATGTAACTTGGGTATATACTCACCTTCCCCAATTGAAGGGGTCTGTTAGCTGGCAGGTGTGCTATGGGGTGGGAACTGCAGACCGCTCAGTTTCCCTCTGTCCCTATAGAACCAGGCAGGACAGTCAGGGGACTTTACTATATACAAATTTATTTACATTAACTTATCACAAGGGAAAGGAACATGGATATAAACATATGTACAATGTGTGTGTGTGTGTGTGTGTATATATATATATATATTTATAAAATATCTAAATCAGTAACATAAACAATACCCTCTGGGTAAATGACATAAAACGTTATACCAGTGCTCCAGATACAGGTAAGTCACATGTAAGTATCTTATCTGAAACAGATAAACCCCAAAGATAAACTTAATCCCAAGGGGAAACCCCAATGCCCTTGGGCTTTTCCCAAGCCCTACAAAGAAGCTGGTAACCCTAGGGGGACCCTCTCAGTGGGACTTCCCCTTTCAGGAGCCCTTAACTAACTGGGGGGCTCCCCTCCCCTGTGGGAATCCTGTTTTCCCTGCAACTCACAGCTCCCAGGCCTGGAGGGTGGTCCTCATCCTCTGCACCAAGCTGCTCTCTTGCCTGCAGTGGGCTTCAGGGAAGGGTTGCTGTCCCCTGGAACAGGGCTCCGCTATGCAGGGCTTCTGGGGTCTCTGGCTTGGCCCTGTCGGCTGGCTCAGTAGCCCAATCACCATCTGGCTCTCTGGACTCAACCTTTTGCTATGGGTTGGAGGCCTGGGCTGGCTTGTACAGCACCAGGCTTGGCCCACTCCTGGACCCTCCGTGCAGCACCTCCTGTACCGAGCTCCCAGCCTCATTCCAGGGGTTGAGCACCTAAGCTGCCCAAGCACTCCAAAGGTCCTACTCCATGCACCATCCTGTGCACCGTGTCTCTGGCCGCATGCCAGAGGTTGCAGACCTGAGCCGCCTCATGCAGCTCCCAGGGTCTGGACACCGTGTGCCATGCTGCACACCGAGAACCTAGCTGCTGGAGCCATTTGTCATTCCCCACTGATGGAAGTCTTCAGGGGCACTGCTGGGCTACTGCTGAGCAGCAATCCTCAGCTCTTCTAAGCCCTGCTCTTCTCTCTTCCAGATGTGCTCCCCTCATTCTGGGCACACAGCTCCTTTTATATGCTCCAGGGCTCCACCCCTGAAGTCTCCCGGACTTGAGTGTTGCAGTCTTCAATCAGGTCCACGGTGGGGGAGATCTCCTCTCCCCCTCCCCTCAGGAAAGGGGTGTGACTTAACTCCTTTTGTTGCTGCCTGATTGGTGGATGAGCTCCACCAATCAAAACAGCAAGATTTCAAGCCTGGAACTCAACCCAAGTTCCAAAAGGCAAGCCTGCTACATAAGTAATGATTGGGGATACATGATCTGAAATAAAACAATAAAATCTTGGGCTTTGGCATCTCAGAAGATCAACCTGAAGATGAGGAAGGATTTCTACCCACTGTGGCTATACATCATTGTAAAAAAGAGTTGGGGTGGGGGGGGAGGGAGTGGCAGGGAAGATAAGGAAGGAAAAAGAAAGGGAAAGGGATAGGCTTCCATATCCTGAAGTTTAAAGTTAATGACATTGGCAGAGGCAGTGAACTGGAAAGAAAATGTTCCAATCCAGTTTGTTCTATTTTATGCTATTTTATTTGATGACTGTCAAATCTCCTAAACATGCAGAAGAGCCACATATACCCAGGAATGTAAGAATTTAAACAAAAAAGTGTTAATCATCTGAAAATCCATGAAGATGTGCAGTGAGTTAGCTTTCTAGTCACATGTGAAGAAATGCAAGAACTAAAATTATTCCAGGAAAGATGGGAAATAATATATATTCAGTAAATTTAGAACATGCTTGAGCTTCCTTCTCCAAAAGTATCAAGGCTGCAGTATATTATCTATTTCTAGATAATAAAAAGAACAGAATATTGGTAAATATTAATTTAATATACTTCCTCTGCATTAAAAAAGAGAAGTGTATATTTCTTTCTTATTATTTCATCACAAACCCTCCATCATCATTTAAACAGGGGCCTGGTACAGATATTACATATAAAACAGTATAAGTGATCAGAAACCTATAACAGAACAGAATATCAGTGAACATAAAATTGTAGAACCCAGCCTGAAATGGACCTGGATGGAGGTAGTATCAGATTTAATTGGCTTGGGTTAGGCTGGTCTATTGAACTTCTGTAGCAGATCCCCTCCTGCTGGCGTTCGAGGCACCTTTGCTAGCCTCCCACCATGGAGGCACAGAATTCTGCTTGGCTGCTCTGACTGAATGCCTAGCTGGTCCACCCCCAGCCTGTCACAAATCTGAGGTAGCAAAACCTCTGCTCACCAGCCCTTGGTCTTGCCTGTGCCTGTCACCTAGGCCAGGCAAGAGGGGGGGAGGGGGGAGAGCAGAGGCCCCAGCCCAATAGATGCAGCCAGCATAGCTGAGGGAAATGCAGCAGGAGCACCCTCTCTCTGTCACAGCCCAGCTGACCAGCATGATTCCTCTCACTATCCCAGCCACCCATATAGCTACCATT
>NW_005842170.1:988677-989117 GCF_000455745.1 Alligator sinensis | reverse complement strand
GGGGGGGGAGGAGGGGAAGTGAAGGCCCCTGCCCCCACCCCAGGCCCCTCCCGGAGCCAGCATAGCTGGGGTTCCCCCCTCCCCTGCTACCCAGTAAAGCTGACCAGCATGGCTCCTCTTCTCAGCCCGGCCAGCTACCAGCACTGGTGGGAGAGGGGGTGGTCAGGCAAATGGAGGCCCCTGCCATGTGGACCCAGCCCCCACATACCCAGCTAGGATAGCTTGCGGGGGCTGCACAATGAGGACCTCTGCTTCTCCTCCTCCCCTCTGCAGGTGCTGACAGCTGGCAGCTGACAGCTGGCAGAGGGGGGTGGGACTGGGGAAAGGAGCTGCCCTGGTCAGCTGGGCATTGGGGGGGATACAATGCCATGTGGCCCCCCCAGCCATGCTGGGGTGGGGATCTGTTTCTCCCCTTCCCCCCTCACCAGTACTGGCAGGCC
>NW_005842170.1:971046-988646 GCF_000455745.1 Alligator sinensis | reverse complement strand
TCCCCAGTCCGGCCGGCCAGCCACTGGCCTGGGGGTGGGGCTGGAGAGAGATTATTTGCTGGCTCCCCTGCACCTTGGGGCTGGCCATAGGGGGTTGGAGGCAAGTGCCAGGCATCCAATCAGGGGTGGCCCACTGCTCGGCTACATTCAGCTGTCCTTAGCAGTCTCCAGCATGCTGACAGGCATGCAGGAGTGCCCCCAAGCTGCTGGTCTTTGCCAGTGCAGGCATCCTTTGTGCCCGCCCCCCATGAAAGGTCAAACTTGTGTTCCCAAACTAGTGTAGTTCACTTAGAGAAATCCACATACGTTATTTTGAATAAGCCTCAGGCTTTTTGAATGGCTATACCTAGCCAAAAGAGAATTTTATGTTTTCATAAATTAACTTCAAAACAGGAGAATAGTCTGTGCATACTTGCTTACAAAGGATTCAGAAGTAAACTACAATTCGATTCAGGATATAGTCTTGGAATGTCAGTAAGTTAATGGTTATTATGCACTGAATAAATGAGTCTTCATAGTCTTTTGTATGAATGATATGACAATCTGCAATATCATCATAATCTGAATATTAATATAATGTATTGCATGCTGATAAGGTTGAAAAATCATGAAATAAATGAGCTACTGAAAACCCCTGACTTATTTATTCTATTTTCCTACACTAAATTTGTAATGAAATGCCTGAATGCTTAGTTCCTATGTTACCCAAGCTGCAAGCATGGATTCTTCTACTGTTTTCTCATTATAGCATTAGTTTGAGCACATACCTGATGTGCCTTATGCAGAATCTATATTATAGAATCATAGACTCATAGAAAATTAGGGCTGGAAAAGACCTCAGGAGGTCATCTAGTCCAACCCCCTAGTCATAGCAGGACCACCACTCACTATATCATCCCTCCCAAGGCTTTGTCTACCCAGGTCTTAAAAACGTCCAAAGATAGAGATTGCATCACCTCTCTAAGTAACCTGTTCCAGTGCTTCAGTACCTTCCTAGTGAGAATGTTCATCCTAGTAGCTACCTTGCTGCAACTTGAGACCGTAGCTCCTTATTCTGTCATCTGCCACCACTGAGAACAGTCTAGCTCCATCCACGTTGGAACTGTCCTTCAGGTAGTTGAAGGCTGCTATTAAATCCCCCCTTAGTCTTCTCTTCTCCAGACTAAATAAGCCTAGGTCCCTTAGCCTCTCCTCATAAGTCATGTGACCGATCCCCCTAACAATTGCCACTGCCCTCCGCTGGACTCTCTCCAATTTGTCTACATTCTTTCTGTATTGTGGGGGAGGGAGAAGGCAAAACTACACACGGTACTCTAGGTGTGGCCTCACAAGTGCTGATTAGAGGGGAAAGAATCAATTCCCTTGATCATCTGGCAACAGTACTAATGCAGCTCAGCATACCATTCTTTGCAACAAGGGCACACTGTTGGCTCATATTCAGCTTACCGTCCACTGTAACCCCTAGGCCCTTTTCTGCCAAGCTGCTGCTTAGTGAATCATTCCCCAGGCTGTACCAGTTAGAAGAGCACTGATACATTGGTCTGATATTGGATCAGTACTGATATAAAGAAAATTGTCTGTATTGGATATCGGCCCGATGGGGCTAATCGTTTGGTCAATAGATGTCGTTGCTGCATGCAGCCTCAGAACAGCATGGAACAGAGCCGGCAGCATGAAGAGTTGCCTCCAGCTGGTACACTGGAAGGGGAGGCGGGGAAGGAAAGGGTGTGAGGGGGGGCAGATCAATGCCCTCCATAGTGAGGGAGGGGCAGGGGCAGGCACTGCCCAGACACGGGGAGGGGGGGAAGGACAAAGCCACAGCTCATGGGGGGTGTGGATCCAACCACTGCCTTCATCCTGGGAAGCAGGGGCAGCATGTGCCACCAAATCTGCACGCTGCAGGGTGGGCTGCAGCTGCAAGGTGCAGCCAGAGCCAGCATTGTGTGCGGGGCTTTTCTCTCCCAGGGCTAGGCTTGGAGCGGGCTCCAGCAATGCTGGGAGGAGGTTGCAGCCATCCCAAATTTTGCCACTGCTCCACTCCACTCCCAGCCCCGTGGGACCACCTGCCACAGCCCTGACTGAATGCCCTACCTCCACCTAAGCACTGGGGAAAGCCGTGGCTGTGCTGGGCAGTGGTGTGGGGCTGGGAGTGAAATCTTAGGTGGCGGGAGTCTGCTTTGAGCCCAGCCCCTGGCAAGAAGAGCCCTGCACAGCGCTGGCTCTGGCTCCACCCTGCAGCTGCAGCCCGCCCTATGCCACACTGATCCGGGGGCACAAGTCCCCCCACCCTCCAGGGGTGCAAGCAGTAGCAGAAGCCACTCCTGTGCCATGAGCTGTGCTTCTGTCCTGCCCCCACCCTGGCTGGGCAGCACCTACCCCTACCCCATGCATCACCGTGGGGGCATTAATCTGCTCCCCCATGCCCCTTCCCTCCCCCCTCCCCTTCCACCACAATGGATTTACCAGCTGATAACAGCTGTATCAGATTGGTGTTGGCCAATATGGCTCCTTAAATATTGGCTATTGATATCAGCCCCCAAAATCTTTATTGGCGCACCCCTAGTACCAGTGCATGAGATAGTTCTGTACCAAGTGCAGAACTTTGTATTTGTCCTTATTGAACTTCATGAGGTTTCTTTTGGTCCAATCCTCCAATTTCTTGAGGTCTCTCTGAATCCTGGCCCTACCCTCCAGCATATCCACTACTCCCCCAGCTTGGTGTCATCTGACTTGAAGAGGGTATACTGCATCCCATCTTCTAAGGCACTGAAGATACCGAACAAAACCAAAAAAACATAGACATTGAGCCATTGAATACTACCCTACAAGATCAATGATTCAGCCAGTTTTCTATGCACCTTACAGCCCATTCATCCAACCTGGACTTCCTTAGCTTGCCTGTAAGAATGCTATGAGGGACTGTATCAAACGCCTTGCTAAAGTCAAGGTATATCATGTCCACTGCTCTCCCTGCATCCACAGAGCCAGTCATCTCAGCATAGAATGCAATCAGGCTGGTCAGGCATGACTTGCCCTTGCTGAATCCATGCTGACTGTTCCTAATCACCTCCTTCTCCTCCAAATGCTTAGAAATGGATTCTAAGGACTTACTCCATGATTTTTCCAGGAACTGAGAGGTGGCTGACTGGACTGTAGTTCCCTGGATCCTCCTTCTTCTCTTTCCTAAATATGGGCACTATATTTCCCCTTTTCCAATCATCTGGGACCTCTCCCAATAACCACAAGTTTTCAAAAATGATGGTGAGTGGTCCTGCAATCACATCAGTCAACTCCCCCAGCACCTTTGGGTGCATCCTGTCCAGCCCCATAGATTTATACATATCCAGCTTTTCTAAATAATCCCTAACCTGTTCTTTTGCCACTGTAGGTTTCTCACCTCCTCCCCAAATTGTGCTGCCCAGTGCAGGTGTCTGGGAGCTGACCCTGACTTTGAAGACAGGTGAAAAAGGCATTGAGTACTTCAGCCATTTCCACTTCATCTGTCACAAGGCTGCCTTCCCCATTTAGTAAGGGACACACGCTTTCTGATCTTTCTTGTGTTGTTGACATACTTGTAGAAGCCCTTCTTGTTACCCTTCACAACCCTTTCTAGCTGCAACTCCAATTGCACTTTGGCCTTCCTTATTTTATCCCTTGATGCCCAAGCAATGCTCTTATACTCCGCCCTAGTCATTTGTCCAAATTTCTACCTGTTGCAAGCTTCCTTTTTGTGTTTTAGCTCATTGAAGAGTTCCCTGCTAAGCCACACCAGTCTTCTGCCATACTTGCTAGTCTTCCTGCACATTGGGCTGGTCCATTCCTGAGCTCTCAGTAAGGTTTTTTTAAAGTACAACCAGATCTCCTGGATTCCCTTACCCCTTCAGATTGGCCTCCCAGGGGTTCCTGTCCATCAGTTCCCTGATGCAGTTGAAGTTTGCTTTTCTGAAGTCCGTTGTCCTTACTCTGCTGCTTTCCATCCTGTCTTTCCTCAGGATCATGAATTCAATCATCTTGTGCTTGCTGCTGCCCAAGTTGCCATCCACTTCTACATTCCCCACAATTCTTCCCTGTTTGTGAACAGCAGGTCAAGAAGAGCATGGCCCCTAGTTGGCCTCTCCAACACTTGCTCTAGGAAGTTATCCCAAGACCTCTCTAAAATTTTTTCTGGGTTGCTTGCACACTGGCTCTATTATCCTCCCAACATATGTCAGGGTGATTGAAGTCCCCTGTGAGAATCAAGGCCTATGATTGGGAAATTTGTGCTAGCTGTTTGAAGAAAGCCACATCCACTTGATCTGGTGATCTGTAGCAGATACCAACCATGATGTCACCCTCATTGGTAAAATGTCACCAGTAAAATGTTTTTGCAGTACTTTATTAGTTAATGTAAAACAAAAATCAAATGCATTATGGACACAAATTGTACTTTAAAACATAACCTGAGTGTGCTATTTATGCTCCAATTTAAAAAAAAGAAATGGCGGAAAACTGTCACATAGTGATTAAGTTGTGTAATACTATAGCAACAATTTCTCTTTGCGAGACTTTCCTTCTCAAAGTTTAATATAGGAAAGTAGGTTCAGTTCCCCTGCTCTGCTGTCACATGGATAGTGGAAAAGCAGGATTGTAAAAGAAGAGAAAGACACTATCAGAGACCAAACAAGAGGAATTAACTGCATATACAGCAAGCCTGTTCCCATTTCAAGTAACATTCCCTGGCTAAGCAGGCATCAGCAAACAGTGAAAGGTAATAGGAAGCCTCTTGGAAGTTCCCAACTGCCTTTTCTAGGGCTCACAAGTCCAATTTCAAACCAGGACATAATGAGGCCTGAATCTGTTTGGGGTCAGCATAGCTGGCTGGCAGCTGAATGTTCCAGTAGGCCAAATTACTGCATGTAACCTTCTGTGCCTAGTTCCCGAGCGCTGCACATCTAAGCTCTTCTTGAGCTTTGTTGTGGCTTGTTGGGCTACACGGTCAGGCTACTGGAAGTGACCTTGGGTCAGTTCCCTCAGGGGTCTTGCCTGCCACATCTTTGATGGTAAATAGGTTTCGATCGGGAGGATGATGTCTGGTCCCACCTCCTGAGGTACCTCCCCTCAGTCGCCCTCATGATATGTCTTCACGGTGCTCCGCCTCCTCTACACCCCGCCTAACGCCAACCATGTTGATGTTCTGACCCTCCCTTGTGCTCGGTCCCTTATGGGCTACGGTAGTTGGTCACTGGTGATATTTATACCGAGTGTCTCCCATGACCCCCTTTTCCTCCTGGCTTATGAGGCGTCTGACTCTACCCCGAATTTGGTCCCCCTTGCCACATCATTTCCTCCCCAGGTCCGGTACCTGTTGTCTGTCGTCCCCATCAGAGTACCATCCCTGTCACTCCTGCCAATGTCCAAGTTGCTGCTGCCGTCCTCCGTCCACACCAGTTCTGCCAGTGACCCCTAGGATACTCTTTGGCCTAACATCTCCGTTCCACTCCCCCTTCCACGGGAGCCACCATGTTCTCATGTTGGGAGCCTCTAAGCATCCAGGCTCCTCTGAGCCAGCTGAGGATGCTGCTGCCACTGCTTCCACATCCACCTCTGCCTCCCCCCGGTTTCTTTCCTGCCAGGCCTTTTATCTTGGTCCCGGGCATCCACCCAGCCAATCATCCCTGGCATGCTTTTATAAAGCGCACTGTGGCAGGGCACTGTTTGTGCCTGCCATATTAAGGGCTGGAAGCCAGCAGGTGCCCTGCCATATTAAGGGCTGGAAGCCAGCAGGTGCCTGATTAGGGCAGCCATTTTAGATTCAGGGCTGCCCATGTAAACAGGGCATTTTGCTGCGGGGAGGCCAGGCAACAACATCACCTAGCTGCAGGGCTGCTGGTATCATCTGGAGGTAAGTGTGGAGCTGTAGGGGATGGTCAGGAGGCTCCTGGTCCTGGGTATGACCTAAAACTACACCCTGCCAGGAGTGGGTGGCTTGGTGGGGCGATCAGTGGTGCAGGAGCCCCCAGGAAATGCCAGGCCAGTTACCACCCTGGTGAAACTGGTTACCACCTTAACCCCAGCTCCCACAACCAGGTGGGTTACCCCTTATAGGGTCTGGAAGGTGGACCCCAAAGAGAGCGTGAGGCCATAGACTCAAGAACCTGTCTGAACATCCCCTGACTGGTCAATGCTGAGGCCAGGACCACAAGGGTGAAAGGGCCAGGGGCCCACTGTGAGGAACGCCCAAGAGCTTGGGGCCTCGGGTTCCAACTGGCCTGGGGGTGGGCCAGGGCTAGTAGCCAAAGGTCCCAGGGGGACCACACCTATAAGAGGGAGCAGCTCAGGGAGCTATGCAACTGGGAATAAAGGCAGAATAGACTGCCTGAATTGAGGGATCTAAGTGGGGTCCAACTAGTAGGATCCTGGGGCCAAGTGTGGGGCCAGTGATATGGATAACATCTGGATGCCATTTGTGAGGCTTGGGCTGCGGTATAGGGGAGGAACAGAGCTGCAGATAGCACCCCCTGGCATCGGGGCAAGAAATGGGCAGCTTCCCGCTCAATCAACATCAATTAATTAATTAACAAGGTGTGGTGGGCAAGAAGGCAGACGGTTAGCCCAGGAACAGGTGGGTGGGCCACTGGGAAATGGCCCCAAGAAGGCCCCCCTGTTACCTGCACCCAGGCAGATGTGGGAGCCGGTTCCAGCTCCTCCCGGCTCCACCACAGGTTTTCATTTTGATCTTTACCCACCCCAGCTTCAGCTGCCATGGCTTTCCTTCCGCTGTGCTCCATGCTGACACAGTATCCCACCACCTCTCTACCAACTCAGGCAAGTTTTCTCCACACACATCCCCGTTTAAGTTGCCTTGGGGCATCTTGTCATCTGTTCTTTCTCCCTTGACACACCTTGACAGAAAATCAGCAACACTGTTAGTTGACCCTGGTCAATATTTCACTTTAAACTTAAATGGCTGTAATGACAATGTCCACCATGTTACTTGCGTGTGGGCATTGTCATGCTTTAATTTATTTAGCCATTGTAAAAGGGCATGATTGGTGACTAGATTGAACTCCCATCCCATTAGATAATACCTAAAATAGTTCACTGCCCACTTGATGACCAGGCACTCCCTTTCGATGGCAGAATACCTGGTTTCTGCATCATTTAGTTTCCAGTTAGCATAAGCAATCGGGCATTTTACGCCCTCTTGCTCCTGGCAAACCACAGCACTTACAGCCATCTGCAACATGAAAGTTTTAGAAAATCAGGCATTATGATGACCACCTTGCTAGATAAACTTCTCTTGATGTTTTCAAAACCTCTTTTCATCTCGGTCGTCCAACTGATTGGACCCTGTATCTTCCCTCTATGGCATTCATTAGTGCCATGGTCTTTTCAGTGAAACATGGAATAAACCACCAGTAATAGTTTGCCAAGCCTAAAAAAGTCCACATCTGTTGTTTTGTTTGTGGGGTCAGATAGTTCTTTATTATTCCTATCTTGCTAGCTAAAGGGTGTATTCTACCTCGCCATAATCTAAGTCCCAAATAATTCATCTCTTGTACCCCTAGGGAGCAGTTTTTTAGGTTTAGGTCATGCCCACCCAATGTATTTCTTGTAGTACCACCCTATGTGGCATAAGTGCTGGTCCCATGCCTGTGAATAGATTACTACACCGTCAATATATGCAGCTGCGTACATCGTATGTGGAGCTAGAATGCAATCCATCAGCCGTTGAAAGGTTGCTATGGCTCCATGGAAGCCAAAAGGCATCCTCATAAGCTCAAACAACCCCCAGGGGTTGCCGAAGGCCATTTTCGGACAGTCCTTTTCTGCCATGGAGTTCTGCCAGTACCCCTTGGCCATGTTGATAGTGGAGATGTATTGAGCCCAGCCTATCCACTCTAGTAACTCTTCCAGATGCAGCATGAGGAAGGCATTGAACTGGGTGACTTCATTAACCTTCCGAAAATCATTACATATTCTAAACGTACCATCATTCTTTGGCACTATTACCATTGGGCTCCACCAGAGACTGCATGAAGGCATGATGATCTCTTGGGTTAACATCTTTTGTAGTTCACCTCGGACCTTCTCTCACCAGTGATGTGGGATGGGTCTCCTCCTCTCTCGAATGATGGTTCTCTTCGGTGTATGAATTTCATGCTGTATTCCTTGGGCTCGGCCTAGCTTTTCATCAAACACCTCACCAAACTTTGCCACCAACTTTCTCAGTTGGTCACGTTGTCAGGCATCGAGCTCTGGGCTGTACACTGGTTGGCCACCTAGTTCCTGCCCTCCCGGCAACTCCCCCACCTCAGGTCCTAGTTCCTCCCACAGGTCCTCTGGGCTCAGCAGCCAACCCTCTGGCTCTCACCATGCCTTCAACAGTTGACATGATAGATTTGGCACTCTTTTCCTTACCCGGGGTGGTGAACTTCATAATCCACCGGCCCTGCTTGCCGCACAATCTTGAACGGACCTTGCCACCACGTCAACAATTTATTTGCCATCATGGGGAGTAATACAAGAACCTTATCTCTGATGTGAAAATCTCTAGCACGAGCCCCTTTATCGTACTCTCACAGTTCCTTCTGCTGAGCTTCAGCCAAATGCTCCTGGGTGAGCTGTCTAGCTTTTGCCAACTGCTCTACCATTTCCTGTTGGTAGCGTTGCACCCCAACCTCTGGTCATCCTGCGCTTTCCCATTCCTCTCTTGCCCCTTGCAATAGCCCTTGTGGCTTATGGCCATACACTAATTCAAATGGGGACAGTCTCATGAATGCCTGCAGAGTGTGTCTCAGCATGAAGAGGAGAGGTATCAGAATCAAATACCATCTCCTTGGTTCGTCCTGGGCACATCACCATAATAACCATTTAACCGTGCCATTAAGGTGTTCTACCAGTCTGTTAGTCTGTGGGTGATACACTGAGGTACAGAGATGCTGTATTCTCAACATCTGACACATGGCCAGGATAACTCTTGACATAACATTTGTCCCCTGATCTGTAATTATCTCCCTCAGGACTCCCACTTGGGACACCCATCTTAATAATTCTTTTGCAATTCGTGGGGCCATTGCTGATCTCAGTGGTATTGCATCCGGGTAGTGTCTCGCGTAGTCAATAAAGACTAAGATATATTGGTGGCCAACGCTACTCTTTGTTAAGGGCCCCATGACATCCAGTGCTATCTGATCAAAGGGCACCTCAATAAGTGGCATCGGTTGTAATGGGGCCCATGGGGGTCATCTCTCATGGACCCTCTGGACAGGCCTCACAATGCTGCGTAAAATAATCCCCGGCCAAAAAAAACTTCGCCCAATTCTGTTCATTGTTTTGTCCACTCTGAGGTGTCCACCCATTGGGCTTGCATGTGCCAGCCCCCATACTTTTTGGCGGAGCCTTCTAGGGACTACTAACTGCCGGGTCCACTTCCCTCAGACCGGACACTTCTTCACTCGATATAACAAACCCCTATGTACCCAGAAATATGCATCGCTTACATCATTCCAGGTCATATGATCTCCTCTTCCACCCGAGCAACCTCTGTCTCCCGGATACTCTGTAGCTCATCGTCCTTCTCTTGGGCCATTCTAAAGTGTGTGCCCTCAGTGCCCGCCCCAAGGCTGAGCCACTCTTCCTCATCAGATGACACTGAATCCTCCTCCGCTTTCCAAACTTCCCCATGGGGCCGTCCACCCCATCTTGTCTCCTCCATGCACACTTCCTCTAATAGTTCATAGAGAGTCCCTCCCTATGATCATCTGACCATCTAACTGAGGGGCCAGCCCAATACACAATTTGCCCTTGAGACTGTTGATCTTCACATCCACAAAGCCCCTTTCGTATTGTTCCATCATGCCATGAATACAACGCATCCTGACTGGGGGGGCACCACTCAATAACGCTCTCAGGAATTGCCCTTGATCATATTAGCATCTGGGAACAACCAGTGTCCAGGGTGGCCTGAAGCGGTCTACCTTCTATGCACACTGTCACCATGGGCTGATCCTACCCCTCTACTTCTTCGCTGCATCCAAAACTGCACTCCAGTCCCTCAATTGGTTCGTCGTGTCATTCCTTCAACCCTGTAGCCTCCCCAGTGGGACTCCATCTTTCTGTGGCCCATAGGGTGCATTCTCAAGTAACATGTCCAGCCTTGCTGCACTGATAGCATATGATTCCCTGCTTCACATAGCACATGGGCCTCTGCTGGGGCTCATCCTCCTTCTTAGGGGTAATCCCCAAGCTCCTGTAGTTCTTCTCTCTAAGTGCTTCACCCTCTGAGGCAGCGAAGGCCTCCACTATTCTTAAGCCTTCAGCAGCTGTCCGGGGAAGGTGCTGGCATACCCATAGCCGAGTGTCCTCATCTAGATCTTTTATGAACTGTTCAAGCAGAATTTGATCTGCCAGGGCTGCTCAGTCAACCTTCCCTGGGGGGACCCATTTATCCAAAAGATCTTTAACAACTGCATTAGATTTCTAGGCCTGCAGTCTTCCTTGCTCTTTTGGGCACAAAATAACCTATGATAGTGGTCTGGGGTGAGCTCTAACAGCTGTAGTATGGCCACCTTAATGTTTTCATAATCATAGGCTTCTTCCTGCGGCAAGGCCCGGTAAGAGGCCTGCGCCTTGCCCACTACCAGTGACCTGAGCTGGCTGGCCCATTGTAGCCTGCCCAGCCCTGCCTGAATTGCTGCCTTTTCAAATGACTCAATGTAGGCCTCTACATTGTTCTCCAGTGTCATGTAATACATATGGAAGGCGGTCCAATTCTGCTGTATCCAATCTTGCTGCTGTAGGGCTTGTTGCTGTTGGACTTCCAGCAGCTTAGATACCATGTGCAATGTTTGCCCTAGCAACTCAATCTGGGGATTTCAGTTCATTTCCATTGTCGTATCAGCCTCAAGGGTAACCCTTGTGTCACCGTTCCTGGCCAATGCACCAAGTTGTAAACTTCCATGCCTATTTCCCAAGCGCTGCACATCTAAACTCTTCTTGAACTTCGCCATGGCTTGTTGGGATACACAGCGAGGCTATCAGGAGTGACCTTGGGTCAGTTCCCTCAGGGGTCTTTCCTGCCATGTCTTTGATGGTAAATAGGTTTCAATCGGGAGGATGATATCTGGTCCTGCCTCCCAAGGTACCTCCCCCCTCAGTTGTCCTCACTATATGTCATCTCAGGGCTCCACCCCTGCACCCCGCCTAATGTCAACCATGCTGTTGTCCATCGGGGTCAATGTTCTGACCCTCCCTGGTGCCCGGTCCCTTACGGGCTGCAGTAGTTGGTCACTGGTGATATTTGTACTGAGAGTCTCCCGTGGCCCCCTTTTCCTCCTGGCCTATGCGGCATCTGACTCCGCCCAGGCGTTAGTCCCCCTTGCCGTGACGTTTCCTCCACGGGTCCGGTACCTGTTGTCTGCCATCCTCATCAGAGTGCCATCCCTTTCACTCCTGCTGTTGTCCCAGTCACTGTTGCCATCCTCCATCCACACCGGTTCTGCCAGCGACCCCTGGGATACTCACTGGCCTGACATTTCCATCATGCTCCCCTTCCACGGGAGCCACCACATTCTCACATTAGAAGCCTCTAAGCATCCAGGCTCCTCTGAGCCGGCTGAGAACACTGTTGCTGCTGCCTCTGCCTCTGCTTCCGCTCCTGCTCCCCCCGGCTTCTTTTCTGCCTGGTCTTTTATCCTGGTACCAGGCGTCCACCCGACCAATCATTCCTGGCACACTTTGATAAAGTATGTCCAGGCAGTTGTGGGAGCTGGTTCTGGCTCCGGCTTCTCCCGGCTCCACCATGGGTTTTCACTTTGATCTTTACCTGCAGCGTCTTTGACTGCCACGGCTTTGCTCCCACCATGTTCCTCTGCTGGCACGGCATCCTGCTGCCTCTCTGCTGACTCAGGTAAGTTTTCTCCACACTGTATAAGAGGACATATCAAACTTTTGGTATATAAATCATGTTCTTTTTCCCTTGCACTTTGTTTTATGGTTAGAAGACTTGAAACTTAATTGAATCTTCTGGTACTTGAATGGAAAAACTATATTTTTTATATTATCGTGTCCAATTTCATAGTTTATGCTCACATGTAAATTGTTCTTTACTTTTCTTTTTTTTTTAATGTTTTCAGGGAAGAGTTCTGAATTTTGAGTTTGCAATGAAACATGAAATTAGGTGAGTTTCATATGGTTCCAAGTACTATTGTAAATAATTTGCACAGTACTGTAAAGTTAGAAGCAAGGTAATCCATCCATATTATGTAAAACAATACAGGTGGGAACTTCTTAGTACAGTAATTTTTAATCAAGGTACCACAGAACCCTGGGATGCCTTGAGATCCTTTCAAGGCTGATGCAAGGTGCCACACAAGGTCATCTCTGTTAGGTGTGCAAATATGATTGACAAGATAAACCCAAAGATTTCAAATAGGAATCTGTATCGTTAAAGACATTCTGACCCGTTATGAGATTTCTGAGTTCTTGGCAACAGAACAATTATTCTAATATTTTTCTGTAGTCAAAAAGGGAGTAAAAAAGGGGAGTGAAAGCTGGCATTTTGTATAGGGTGCCTTGAGTCTAATAAGGGTGCCTGGAGCCTACAGGGGCATACAAATGTTCACTGAACTCAGACTACGATCACGTGGCTTACTTTAAACTGCATGATCATAGACTGGGAGAAGCCTGTACAGGTGCCTGCCAGTGCAGGAAACCCAGTGGAAGTAACTAAAGGTAAGAGGAGGGGAGGATGGGTTTGGGAGGCAGGGTAGCGGGTGTTCAGGGAGGGCTGGCAGGTACGGAGGAGGGTGGTGGGGCTGGCAGATCCAAAGCCGGTTTTCCACCCAGAGGTGGGAGGGTTGGAGGGGAGAGGATAAAAATAGCCCAGTCAAGGTTAGAGAGGGGGTAGGAAAAATAGAACTCCAGTGCCCCCAGGGCTGGGGTGAGTGGCTGGGCTTTCCCAGCTCTGGGGCTGTGCTCCAAACATGTGCAGATGTTCACTGGATCATGTTTAACTCATTCCTGAATCAGGCCTGCCATTTTTGGCCCAATTTAAACCCCCCAAATGTCTACAGAGATGGCCATTTTGATCAACCTAACCCTAGTTAAGTCAATCTAAATGTAGTATGTGCCCATATCCTAAAGCCATTGTTCTACTACTTTATGGTTATAGCTGTATCTATTAGGCCTTTCTGGATATGTATATACATTTAAATAATAATAATAATATATTACATTCAGCAGTGTGACTAGAACACATATATACTCAACTTACCTAGGTAAGTTTGGGTACTGAGAACAACAAAGTGACAGTAGCACAAGCTGCAGCCATGGAGCAAATATCCAAGTCAAAAGCAGACTTGTGCAGCCTGAAACAAAACTAGTGGTGATATGGCAGTACTACTAACAATGCTAATATCATTTTCACAAAGTTATTAGCTTTGGTTGTAAGGTCCGAATGAGTTTTCCCTTGTATAGCTATCCTTATTTTCTTTCAAGAAATCTCTCTTTAGATGAAACCTTCATCTGTCTGTTCATCCAAGGAATCATTCACTTTCACAAGAAAGCTGGCATTGAACAATCATTAATCTCTGCTATATTTCCAGTTTCACTGCAGTTTTTAGCCACACAAAAGGAAACCAATCATACTGACTATTTCAGTGCTGTTAGATTACAATCCTTTTAATTTCTCCTCTTTTTTTTTAAACTGAGATTAAATCTGCTCAACTCTCTTTCTGCTTACCCACAAGCTTTCTCCCTTCAATCAGTTTATCTCTTGTGCTGAGAAGTGTCATCAATATTATATCATTGTTCAAGAAATAGCATTCCTGGTATCTTTAAATCTGGTCTTAATTAAGTTTGTGAAATTGAAAAAAAAAGAGTCTTGAAACCCTGTCAGGATCCTCATATATCCTGTATAGATATAATTATTATTCACTGTAAGGGACATGCTTTGAAAGTAATGATCAATTCTTAAATGAAAAAAGTTAAAGTTCAAATTAACCATGATAAAAGTAATGTAGAGAATTGGTTTACTTATTAAAATTGCCCTGATTTAAAAGTACAGTACATGGATTCTAGATGTGGAAAAAGGAGTCCGCTTTGATGTTAATAATAATACGGTCTCATTTAAGAACTCTGAGGATCTGCTATTTCCTCACTAATAAGAAAGAAAAAAACACTGAAGGCAAACTGAGGAGTTGTTACTTCACAGCAAGAAGAGAGGAAGGAGCAGCAGCAGCCAATTGTGAGGCTTGTGCATTTGTCTTTTTCAAAAATTGTATTTCCAGTTTCCACTAGAAAGGCAGGCAGGCTGGAAAAATGTTCTTATAAGGAAATAAAACTTGCACACAGAAAAGTAGAAAGGAGGTGGCCAAGAAGGAATGTGGTCCATTATATCTCAGTAGCTATTTCTGTTTCACCCATGTGTTGGGTGAGGAGAGGGAGGTTGGTAGGATTGGGAGAGCTGGTAAATCCAAGGAGGGTTATCTTTGCGGGGGAGACGGGGGGGTCAGCAGGCTGAAAATAACCCAGTCAAAGTAGGGTGGGAGGGGAATAGAAAAAGTGCAGCCCTGAGATGAGCATGTGGACTGGGGAGGGGTGAACATGTGGATTTTCCCAGCCGTGGGGCTAGGGCGAGCATCTGGACTTTCCTAGCTCCAAACATGTACAGATGTTCAGTAGATTTTAGATCTTCAGTTTAAGAACTGAATTTGAGATGATTTTGAAGTTCTGAAATATCAAAAACATTGTTTCCTTCCTTCAGTTTATAAGTATTGTTCTTCCAAAATCCAGTTATCAGGAGCTAAGCTGTCTCTTGACATTTACAGATCATCATTAGAACTCTTCTTGAGAGATGTTGAAGCCAATACGACAAACAGAAAAGGTTAGAATAAGCCCTAAAACATTCAAATGTTTAATGAAATCCCATGGCACAAAAACACCCCAGAATATTTGGGCTCTGCAGTGTCTACTGTAATATAAATAGACTTTAATATCCTCAAATGCTATTACTAAGGAGTTTTACAACACAATTGTCTTGGGATCCACTAACAGAGGTAGATCAGTAGGCTAAAGGACAGTCTCTGAAGCTGGATTTCTGTTCTTGCTCCTATTGGAAGGCATAAAGTGAAGCGTGTGCTTCCACGGATTAAGGATACCACTTGTCAGTTAATCTAAAACATGAATTTAAATACTGAATCTGAGCTACAGTGGCTGCTCAGTTAGAACAGTCTTAAAAGGTAATAATGCCATTGCATAGCTTTTAGATGGATTGGGAAGTGTGACCTCCAGGAAATTGGCAGGGCTGGGAAAGAAATCTCCACTGATCACTTTTTCAGTCCCCAAGAATAACCCTTCCACTCTAAACTCCACCTCTAGTCAGTTTCTAAGTATCAAAAAGAAGAGTAGTAGCTAAACAGAAAATTAGCTTTGAACATCTTTTGGTTTGTTCTTAAAGTTAAAGACAAGTGAGGATTTGGATGGAAAGGAAAGGTCTGCCTATCTAGTTCAGCTTTGGCTGATGAAGTGGATATTTATTAAGCCTTGAGAGATTTGCACTCCTAAAACCAATTATAGTCCATTTCTCCATTATGAATGAATTATCTGAGACAGAATTCTGTTATAAATCTATTAGTTTATGGCTGTGCAACAGGAAGCTGAAATGTCAGGAAAAATCACTAACAGACAAACAACTTGAAAAACTGAAATGACAAAGTTCTATTGTAACAGACTTTAGAGGCAAAATTAGCTAGGTTCAATGCTGAGGAGCTTCAAAAGTTTTCAAGTAGTTTGTTGTGATGTAGCAAAATCAGATTGGAACCAAATGTATCTAGACCATGACATTACTAGACTAAAAAAAAAATCTATTTATTTCTATTTCTTCTTAACTTTTTCTGAAGGATATGTACTGACTTTGTAGAATCACTGCAGCAAGTTGTAAATGATGTATGAAATGAAAAATCCCTGTTCACCCACTGCAGAGAAAAAATGCAGACTGTGTTTTTCAGTCACATTTGGACTGTGCTATTTATTGTAATATCTAGCATGATCACATTAGAAAAAAATCACCAAATTATGTGCATGTATGTGTATCACTTACTGCGAGCTTGTGAAGTTTGTAAAGTGAATTACAGTAAAATCCCTAAATTGATCCAGTGTATCACAATGTTCAGAAAACAATTCAGATGATAGTAAACACTTGTTTAAAAATGAAATTATGGTAAACAACATGGTCTATGATATTTGTTTGTCTACTGTGACATGCTCTCATGTATGCGAGAGAGAGTTTTACAGCAGTTTAATAGAACTGATCACTATTAATTATGTTGTGCATCAGTTTCATTATAATTTCCCATTCTCACAGGCATACATGTTTTCTATGCTATGGTCTCTGCTCAAAGGTGAAAAAAATCTTACAGTTTAATTTAGAATTACAAGAGAGCACAAGAGAGAATAAGAAGACTCTCCTTTCTCTTCCCCTTCATCCTCTCCATGTGACTACAGGACATGGAGTCCATCTTGTCCATTCTTCTTCATAATCCCCAATGTAAAATGAGGAAGTCATGCAGTAGTTTTTTTAAAAAATACCATGTCCCTGAAAGCAAGCAGCTAGGTCAAAAGGAACCAACACAGAAGGACAAAGGAATAGAAAGAAGGGACCCAGAGTGGAGATTATAAAGAGCAAGATCACAGCTATATACAGGGGCTGTACTGAACAGAAGTTTGGACAGAAGAGTTTTCTGCTTCTGTAAATCTCTGTAACTTGCAGAGTTACTCAGACTGACCCTAATTAAAATAGGAGTGATGTGGTATACTAGCTCCCTAGAAGACAAGTGATCTATCTCCCAACTGTAAGCATTGGTCTTTCTTGCCTCAGGATGCTAGGCAGAGAATTGCTTTGTAATAAATAAATATTACCCACTTCCATATACCCTAACCCAATATGGGCAGTGGGATAGTAAATACAACCTAAGATTGCTGTGGAAAATTCTCTGGGCCCTACAATCAGAGATGAATGATTTTTCTTGGAGAAGATCAGAGACAAACCTGGAAGCTGACATTAAGAACTGATGGGAAAGAATTATTTAGGAGTACAAGATGTCCCAAAGCATATTGTCAGCTCCAATCCTGCAGTTACATTCACATCTTAAAATGGCCTTTAAATTCAAGGGTCTGAATTTTTAGCTTATCAAAATTTGGACACCAAGTGTGCATCCACATGAGCGTGCACATGCCTCTTGCCCCACCTCAAATCCCTTTGAGGCGGGGCAACAGGCACATGCAGGAACGAAAAAATATTCCCTGTGCTGCAAACTTGCAGTGCAGAAAGAAAATTTGACCCCTGGATATCCAGAGATCTAAAAAAATGAAGTTTAAAAAAGCGGGGCAGGTTTAAAAACCAAAGTTTAAAAAAGCCCTGAGGCAACCGGGAGCTGGGTCCTCCATGGAGATGCTCTGGCTGCCAGATCATCTCTATGGTTGGCTCCTCGCCCTGGTGCTGAAGTACAGGGTGGGCCAGGCTGCATGTTTCAGCACCAGGGCTCCGGTGCTGGTGAGTAAGGGGTCAGAGAAGGGGGAGGGGACCATGGGGGGAACCCCAAGGGCTCCACCCACTCCCC
>NW_005842170.1:969607-970771 GCF_000455745.1 Alligator sinensis | reverse complement strand
CGGCACCGTGTGGGGCGGGCTGACAGCACCGGTGGCCCCAGCCTGGGCCCTCCTGCCCCTCTGCTGTCCTGTGCTGCCTGGGGGGGTTCTGCCAGGAAGCTCTGGACCCCCTCCACCCCTGTTTCTGAGGTAAGCAGAGGCTTTTTTTTCCTTTTATTTGGTGGGGCATGTAGGCCTTGCAGGGGGGGTGTTAGCCACTGAGGGGACCATTTGGCCCCTGTTGGGGGGCTGTACCCCTTGTGTGGGGGATGAACCCCCTGTTGGGGGTCTGAATCCCCTTTTGGGGGGCCAAACCCTTTGTGTGGGGTATGAACCCCCTGTTGGAGGGTTGTAGCCCTAGTTTCATAGTTTCATAGTAGGTAGGGTTGGAAGGAACCTGAGCTGATCATCAAGTTCGACCCCCTGACATGGGCAGGAAAGAGAGCTGGGGGGCAAATGACCCCAGCTATGTGATTAAGGGGGCCATGATTTGGCCTCTATTGGGGGGCCATACCCCTTGTGTGGGGGCTGAACCTTTGTTGGGGGGCTGAACACCTTGTGTGGGGGCAAACCCCTTGTGTAGGGGCTGAACCCCCTTTTGGGTGGCCGTAGCCCTTGTGTGAGGGCCCAACCCCTTGTGTGGGGGCCATCTCCCTGTTGGTGGGCAGAAAAATATGTATGCATGAATTCATGAAACCTGTATTTAGAGTTCACTTTATTATTATGATAAGAGACTTGCTTTAACACTGTAGATACATCAATAAAACATTGCCCAACTGATCGCTTTCTCTGTCTCTGTGTGTGTCTCTCTCTCTCTTTATAGTGGTCTTTTGTTTTACTTGTGGAGGAACATGGATTTGGGGGTATTTTAGAGAGTTATTTTGGGATTTTTTTTATCAGGGATTTTTCAGTTTTCCAATAGAGAACACCAGAATTCCTGCTAGGGAGGCCAGTGGCAGGACCCTGCCTGCTCAGAGCTGGCATCTTGGACCCCTGTGGCTGACCTCCTGGCCAAATGGGGCCACGAGGACATGCTTTGACAGTTCAGTGCAGGCCACCACACCCGGAACATCTTCTGGGCGATAGTTGCCCAGATGGCTGGGCAGGAAGCACAAATGGCAGTAGTGCCACACAAAAGCCAGCCCTGCAACCACAGTCCACTGGCAGCTAGACCAGAGGGGCAGA
>NW_005842170.1:959805-969562 GCF_000455745.1 Alligator sinensis | reverse complement strand
CAGGGGCACAGCAGGTCACAGCCAGGCAGCAGCCCCCACTGCCAGACTGCTACAGTGGGTAGAGGGTGCAGGGAACTCTCAGGACTGCTTCAGCAGGCCAGCTGGCACAAGGGGTAGTGTCCCCAGGTACCAATTGGCCGGGTCCCAGAAGCTCCTGAGAGCTAGTAGCCCTGAGCTACTTGCCTGGGCAGCTTTTTATACTGCTAGGGACAGCACAGGTGCTGGCCCCGGGCTCTAGCTCCCCCTGACTGAAGATACAGGAGGAGCCAGGCAGGGCTGTTTTGCCCCAAGTGGCACAATTTGCTCCACAACAAAGTGCATGTCCGAGCACGTGCACTGAGGCAAAAAAGCCCTGGCTCAAATTTGCACTGCTTCTGTTTGAGCTGCTGCAAGCACACGTACTTGCATGTGTGGATGTGCCCCAACAGTTTTCAGAGTAAGATATCCAAAGATGATAAGCACCTACAATTCATATGTGGGTTCTGAACCTCTCTGAAACATCAGGGTCAAAATACAAAACCTTGAAGATATTTATGAAGCTAATTCAAATAAGAAATCTCAGGATCCAATAATCAGAAGGAATTGGGCACCTAAATAATTTGTAGCATTTGCATCTAAATGTCCCTATATATATGAACCCCAATTAAAGGACACTTCTGCAAAATTTAGCTCTTTCACCACATTGGGTTTGGAACATGTCCTTAACTTAATTTGTTAATATATTTAATAAAATCTTAAGAAAATGTTATCTCCTTTTGGTTACAAAGTCATATTATCAGATAAAGGAGAATTGAGTTACTCAATCCTAGGGCACCAGTAAGCTGTGCTAACCATCATCAGGGCCACGCTATAGGCCTTCCTAAGGGTCCTAGTATTTTCCAATTATTTCCATCATATACACCCATGCGTGTGCATGTGCACACATGTCCGTACACATGCATGTGCTTATTTAATATAGTGTATCTGACAAACTTCCCTTTTGATGCAAACACTACCTTTTACATTAAACAAATTATCAAGCTAATCTTGTTTACTTTTTAAATAACTTGTTTATTCTTATTTCAAAGACAATCCATTTCTATACAGCTTGAGTAACATTCTTCTGCTTCTCTCTGTTTTGCAGAACAAGGTTTGTATAAGGCTTGCCATTATGTACAAGTCTAAAATGTAGTTACATTTCTGGCTATGAACACTCACATCTTATGGGAGCACTGTTCAGTTTAACATCTTTTACAAAACAACTACAAAGACATTTCAGAAAGCAATGGCAATTTTGAAACAAAACCATTTTCTGTACAATGATCATTTACTGAACCACATCTCTTCTTTACATAGTCATAAATGATCAGTGCAGTCATTACCCCCATTGGTTGGGTTCAGCCAGTTTTCCCCATTGTTGTGTAGTTTCCCACTCACTGGGCACAAAATGGTTTTATTTAGAAATTGCCATTACTTTCAGGAACACCCTCACATAAGCATAAGTATTTATGCTTATAGGCAAAATTAATAAGCATCCTTACAAAACATTTTAGTTCACATGAACCCTAACCATTCTTATCCAAGAACCTTCAAGGTCTTTTTTTTTTTTTTTAAGGGAAGCTGTTAGTCATTCTGTAACATATCTACATATGAATCATGTTGTACTATGCTGAGTACATTTATGATGCAATAGGTGATGGTATGCTTGAATCTATTCTTATATACAAGCATGTATACTCAGGATTCTATGGTTTAAACAGAGAGACAGAGATAGTCAAAACAGTAATATTTTCATCATGGAAGATGGCAAAGTTTAGACCAGTGGTTCTCAACATTTTTAGAACCAAAATGCCCCTCAGAAAATGTCAAATCTTAGTTTTCCCCAGGGATCCTGTTTTTTTCTGATTTAAAAGAATCCCCAATTTTCAGTAAACTATATATGTATATAATATATAGTTATACATCTATATATTAGTGGTGTTTCATTTCAATCATGGAAAAATATGGATTTGGAGTTCCTTTTTTTCAACCAAAAATTGGGGAGAAAACCAGGATCCCTGGTTTTCACTCTTTTTTTACTAAGAAAAAATAATAGAGAATTTATGTTTCAAGGAATGCTTTTAACATTATGGCTTTCTATTAAAAATATTTTGCTAAGTACAAACAGTCAAAAAGCTTGAGGCTGAATTGATTCAATGTTCGCAGGTTAGTCTAAACTGCATAGATAGAACTGGTAAGCAAGTGAACAGACCTTCATTTTTGATTCTGGAAATGCAGCCACATGCCTGCAGTGGCCCAGGCCAGAAGCTGCAGGGTGCTAGAGCAGCCTCCCTGCTTGGCTGGAACAGACAGCTTGGGCCAAGCCTAGCCTACCCACCCTGCCAGGGGGGTTTGTGGGGGAGGTGCAAAGCATTCTGGGATGCTGGGGGACTGTGAGTTAACTTGAATCTGGAAGAGACCAGGAACAGAAGTTCAATAAGCTGATTTAACCTAAATCTGTTAAGTCTGATACTGCATCCATCCAGGTTGATCTTAAACTTGTTTCAGCCATTTTGAAAGTGGTTTATGTGCACTGAACTTCTCTTGTGTTACAGATTTGAACTGGTTTCTGATCACTTATACCAGTTTATGTGTAATTTCTATCCCTATCCTTTGGGTTTATCTTGTGAACCATGTTTGCATACCTGACAGTGCTAACATTGCATGGCAAACCATATAATCCTTGAAAGGATCTCAAGGCACCCCAGGGTGCTACAAAACCCTGATAGAGAATCACTGGCTTAGGCAAAGGCAAGGAGATATTATAGATATGTTAACAGAATGGGAAAGGTGCAGGTGACAGCAACAAGATGCCAACCACTTGGCTCTAGTGGCCATGTCCAGGCACCATAAACCACACAGGAGCTCCATGGAGAAATATTCAGGGGTCAAAAAGACCCACAGATAAATAAAACTGAACAGCACTGTAGTTTCCCGTGGTGTTTGCTTGAGCATTTTCTCTTTTCAGGCCGATCGGGCACAGCTGCCTCCTTGCAGATCAGAAACTTGTCCTCCAATGAGGGTCTCTAAGGTCCCCAGGGGTTCTTGCCTACCACATCTTGATGTTAAGGATTATTGCTGGGAGAAAGCTCTTAAATCCTGCCTCTCCTGGTTCTCTCTTTGATCTCTCATTTGGGTTTTTGTCTCGGGGCTCTGCCTCCCCTACATCCCACCCTACACCCACCAGAGATTATGTTATGTCTTGGCTGAGGATAATTCAAAGTCAATCAGCTGTGGCTCGGCCTTGGCCCCTGTTTAATCCCAGTCCTGGTTTGGATGGTGTACTGCCCTTATTCAGGCCTTATGTCAGCCTGACTCATTATTGCGTATACCCCAGGGCGCCTTCCTTCAGGGCTCTCGGTCTCCCCAGGGATTACTCATGACTTTTAGTATCCTTCCTCTTTTCCTCTCTCCATAGGCTCACTGCTGTCCCAGTCTCTATTGGTTTTGTCTGGGATCCACAGTTTCAAGAGGTATGTATCCTGGCTCCTCTGAGTCAGCCTTAGCTGGACACCCCAACACTCGGGGTTGCCACCACTCTCCCCTGCTGGGGCACCCATTCATTTCCTACTGCTCCAGGCTCTCAGGAGGCCTCACTTCTGGTCCACCCCGGGCATTGACCAGTGGGGATTTTATCCCTCTCTCAGAGGGCCGGCCAGTGAATCTACAGTGGCACATATCCATAAAGCATGCCCACACTAGCATAAGGGAATGCATTTGGCCTCCAGCATCATTTTTCTGCTGCTGCCTTTCCTTCCACTCCTGCACTGGTGCCGCTTGTCTTCTGGTGATGGCATCTCTGCCACTGCACCTTTGATCTTCTGCAGCATCCTGCAGCCACCGCTTTTCCTTCTGCTCCAGTGCTGAAGGTAAGCTTTGCCTCGTGGCAGCATTCCCACCACAAGCACAAGCATTGGTAGCACGCACCGCTCAAAAGCAGGATCAGGCCACCCAGAGCAGAGTTGCGGCTGCCAGCCAAACTGCACATGGCAGACTTGCCACTGCTGCAGCCCCGGGAGGCCCCCAGGACCCCAGGCAGGTCCCAGCCTCCCCTACTGCCCAGCTCCAAAGGGGTAACTTGCTATTTGCCAGAGCATGCATGGCATGGGCATTCCCCGGGGACAACTAGTGGTGGCACAAAGTGCACCACTGCTAGTTGTTTCAGGGGAACCAAATGTCCACACCACATGTGGATGTGACCAGTAAACCTGTAAAAATCCACCGAGAATGGGCTAAATGTTAACAAGGAAAGTTGGAGGGGTTTTATGTCTTTGGGAAAATAAAACAAGTGAGTATGCAAATTTCAGGCCAGATTTACTCAGTTTCTGGAACACAGAAGATGATGTAATGAGAAATTGGGTAAACCAGAACAACAGATATTAGTTCTTGTCTATTGTGAGATAATCTGTCTGAGCCTACCAGGATAAGACAGCTAGGATCTCTCTTGCTAGCTGTGTTGCAAGTATTCTGAGCAAATGCTGGTAACTGCTGTGGGTGTGATCATTTATACTTGCTGTAACATCACATCTAATAACTGCTGTGGGCCAGTGGATTTAATAAAGGAATATTAGCTGAATTACTGATGTAGTCAATCAAATTCCAACAACTTCTAATTACAAAAATATACTACTCTACACATGCAAAGTGGGTGTGTAGCTTAAAAGGGTATTTAAAAACTCAGCTATGGGTGTCAAGGCACTTTCTATAAATTTAGTCATGATAAATACCCAATTGTATAAGTAGCTTTCCTTTTTAAATATTGCTTTTTTCAACACAGGAACAGAAAGTGCTGAGAACTGAAAACTGCCATTGAGTTATATCATCAATAACCCTACTTGTCATTACATTGACCTTTTCTTCTTGTTTGAAAGCATACCACATGTTCAGTGCACATACACAGTGCACTGAAAGCTGATGTTTTGATTCTTAGATATGTCAGCACAATAATTTCTGTATACGCTTTTTAAAAAGTGTCACACCAAAATCCACTGTACTCCCTCCCATCAGTTAGTAATTTCAGCAGAATGCACAGTAAATCTCAGACTGTCCTCCCTAATACCTCACTGTTCTTAATTATGCTTTTGCTTACATTCAAGGGTCCAATTTGGCTCTTTTTGAGGTTACAGACAAAAAAAATTCACACTGAAATCAATCAGTATCATTTGGGCAAGAATCAGATTAGAACAGACACTTTGGTTTTCTCATAATCTTTACCACAACCCAAGCTCCATCTGCTCATGATACCAATATGACAAGTCTCAAGGGAATAAACTATTAGAGGTTCATAATGGGCAAGTTTTGCCACCTGCTGTCATATTCAATAGAATCTTACTCTGCAAGTCCCAGTGAAATTACTGGAAACAAAGAAGCGTAGTGCAGTGTGAATAGAGGTGGCTGAATACCAGGGATCCTGGTTTCCACTGATTTAAAAAAATCCCCAACTTTCAATTAAAAAAAGTAACCCCAAATCAACATTTTTCCATGATTGAAATGAAACACCACTAATAGATAGATGAAGATATAGTGGTGTTTCATTTTAATCATGGAAAAATGTCGATTTGGTGGTACATTTTCTTCTTTACAGGCATCCTTGACTTAAGACGTTTTGAGTCACAATGTTTTTCACTTACAACATTTATAAATTGATACCATTTCAACTTTCTGACGTCAGTTTCAACTTTACAATGCTTGATCATATGCCATGCCATGCCAGTAAACAAGTATGCTGCATCACCCGTCTCCCTGGAGAACATCTCTCCAAATTTCCTTGGACACTTTCTTTAAGAAAGCAGACAAGACTCCAGAAAAACCTACAGCCAAGACTCCTGAGAAGACTCAGGCCAAGAACCCTTCAAAAAGTCCAGAAAATTCATCTCAAAGAAGTCCTTCCAAATCAATATGATTGCTATTTACAATATAAATACATGAATGTAGCTATATTACTCATCTATAATTGACTGAGTACAAAATTCTGAGTTATTTTTGGTGAAAATAGGGTGGCAGGCCTTGGTTCAGGAACCGATCCCCATTTAGAACATTGTTCCTAAGGGAAAATCAGTTCTGAGTTACAATGTTTTGACTTAAGACGCAGTTTTCAGGAATCAATTGTGTCATAAGTCCAAGGACTCCCTGTACTTCCAGCTGAGAGATGGTGAAGGCATCAAAATTGAGGCCATGTCATTGTCTGGCAATATGAAATAGTTTCCTAAACAATATTGATAGTAGAAAGCATTATTTGTATATATTGCTATGTGAAATGCTACCACTAGATCCTAATTTACTTCTATGGTACCTAAACAGGATTTAGATAAAATGCTCCTAGGCGTACATGGCAATTGTATGCTCCAGGGTAGTGTGGGGTTTTAAATCTGTTAGAGTGCCATGCACAAACCTGCTGCTTGAGGAAACCACGGTGGAGCACAGTGATCCACAAAAAGTGATCTCATTTGACCCAGCTTATTGGCATAAAACCTAGTAAGTGTTTAGATTCATTAGGCTCTTTCTTTTGGCCTGAAAAGATTCCTAGGGACCCAGGCCCATTTCACTGAAAGGGTTCAAACTCATACCTCCCATCTCACAGTAGACCCCTCTAACTATCAAGCTATGCGCAAAGCTGGGTGGGATCCTCTCATTCCATCTTGTTCAAGCTGTCCTACTGAACAGGCAAGCATGCAACATATGGGAGAAAGTACTAAACTTTGTGAATGGAGGTGGGATGTTCATTGGTGGAGTTTGGGCAGTGTGGATACATGCCGCTTGAGAAGGCTTCTTGGATGCAAGTCATCTTTTGAGCAAAGTAAGATGGTTCTTTAGAGAATTGTGTCATAAGTCCAAGGACTGCCTGTACTTTTTTTAAACCAAAAATTGGGGATTTTTTTAAATCAGAGAAAATCAGGATCCCTGCATGAATACACATGAATACCGGCTGAAATGGTCCAATGCAACCATGCTTTTTCTTCTATCTTTTGGGTGATGGTGAGTTTTAAAATCAGGCTACAGAATTAACTCTGTCACTGATATAAATAAAGGAAATGCACACTTTTTAGAACTGTTTCACCAGTTGAAGACTTCAGTTAAAACCACTGCATCAATTTACATTTCCTTCAAGTCATGAAGATTATCTTTCATATATCCAAAAACTGACCTAGTCTGATCATTGAGATTGGGTTCCCAGTAGCATTTTGTATGATTCCTTCATAGAGCTTTTAAAACTTTCCCCATAAAGGACATGAACTAAACTTCATTATTCTTATTATTTTTGTTAATAATGGTGCAGTCTTCAGGGTTATTTTTGAAGCAAAGTTAATGCTTATGGAATTACTGCTTTACCATCCTTACTTGCTTCAAGTCAATTTATTACTTATTACAAGCATTGTATCTTGTAAACTTTAAAAAAACTCCAAACTTTTAATGATTATTTCTAATAATAGCTGCCCACGTTCAGCACTCTCATTTTTTATTCCAAGAAATCTGATCTCTTATGTTCCTCCTTTCTTTGCAGAGACAGATGGCAAACTATTAACACCCCTACAATGGTTACAGTATTTCATTTTCATCTGCCTTTACTTATCTATAATTAATTTACCAGGACCAGACTGCCATTTCATAATTTATCAACTAGGTATATGTAAAAGCTTGTCTATTAGTGCAAATATATTGTGCTTTTGATGCATATTCTCCATTTTTTTTACTTACTGCAACTTCATGAACTGTCATGTCTCTCCTAGACATTCATTTTATAAGCATATTTTATTACCATATTTATAACTAGAAGTTATTAAAATGAAAATAAAGCTTAGCCTTCCCTTTAAACATTTCTTAACTTTTCTACAGAGACATTTCTTAGGCAGCAGAGTAGGGTTTTGATAAAGCAAACTGCAGTATCCACTCCTCTGTCTAATTAAGAGCAGTGCTAGCAGTATTAAAATCCCTCTATTCCAATTAAAACAACTTCTTTTAAAAGAATGCATCATTCTCCAAAATATTCAAATTATTAAGATTCTGCTGTAAAATGTACACTGAAGTAAGTCACAGATGGTTTGGTTTTCTACCTGCAATGATCTGCACTGAAAAAGTGCCCCCCACCCAACCTCCAAGGTAATTATGGCATTAACTGCTCATAATCCCATAATTTAGTGGTAATTTCATAACCTGTCCTGAAATATAAGGATTTTATATCCTGAACCAGGTTTTGCATAGTATAATTGCAACTATTATCCATATAAACATTAATCCTTACTTTTAATCTCATTAAATCCTTAACCTTAATAATATTGATAGCAGCAAGTTCTACCGGTTAACTACACTTCATCTAAAAACACATTTCCTATATATTTTTTTCCAAATCCATCTTCTTTTAATTAGCTACAGGGCGCCTGGACAGGGCACAAGGCATTTTTAGCCATGAATTTACTTAAATCTCATCCTAAAGATGTTCCTAATACAAGCCTTTTGCAAACTGAGGTCTTGATATTAGTTATATATCAATTTTAGTAAGGTGTGGAGAAAAATAGTTTGATAAAAGGAAGTACTGGGATGAGTTAATAAAGATTGCCATTTGATATGTATTGATATACAAACTGCTACAGACTTGATAGTCATATCAGGCTTACAGGATCTGTGTTGTGAAAAAGATTACTTTAAATTTATTAATAGATAATGCATAGAGACTCTAAAGAAGTGAAACCTTTAGCATCACCTGAAACTGAACATTTTGGTTACACCTACAGCATCTGCCACTTGGTCCACTCTTAGCATAGAAGTAAATTTAAGATTCTTTTTTGTAAATATCAGGATATCTTTGCCATAAATCTATCCCAAGAGCAATTCAAAGAAAGAAGACACCATGGATCTCTGTGTGACAGTTCCATCATTTGAAATACAATACAGACAAACATTTCTGAGTGAAGTTACCCAGTGAAGATTTTAAAAGTAGCTTTTAACGATAATTATCTCAGTTCTGCACTTTAAGATATTGGTCCAGCTATTAAACCATTAAAATATTCCATGGCACTCTCAAAAGATAACTTCACATTACCCTGGAGCCCAGCAAAATATTACTTTGGTATAGTAACTAGCAGATTTAAACATTTCCAGAAAAGTGCATCAGAATCATCAAAATAGCCATAGAATCATAATAAAAATTACTTTATCTCAAATTTCTTATAACTAGCACCAGACAGTCACCCACTAAAACCACCAAGAGTCACCAAGAAAATGTATCCTGAAAGCGCACAGTTGTGATCCTTTAGGTGTGCACTTTGAATAACTGTATTGCAGTCATTAAACAAGCATCCATCTGCGATCCAGATTCTTTGACAGAGTAGCAAAGGGCTGCAAAACTTTGTTCTTGACAACAGATAACCCAAGACAAATACACAATGGTTATGCTGTCAACTTCAAAGTGAAAAGTGAAAGGAGTGCACACTGAAAGGATGCCATTTTCCCTACTAGGAGATGTGCAAGAAAAGGAGGCAATGAAACTATTATGGTACCAGGCTCCAAATAGCACAACTAGAGGTGTAGAGAGCCATGATAATTTTTGTCCAATCTGGCCAAAGAAAGCAGTTTAGTGCTGTGACCAAACACAAGTGCATGGCTGCAGACAGATTCAAAAATGGCCAATTGGGTGAAAATGTGACCCCTCATTGCATGAGGTATCAGATCAGGATGTTTCAAATGTAGTGTCTTCTGTAACCTGTGTCTGCAGAGCTCCTAGCCTGTCATTGTTTTCAGAATG
>NW_005842170.1:953199-959774 GCF_000455745.1 Alligator sinensis | reverse complement strand
GGAAAGGGAGCAGAGAGAGTTCAGTCTGGGCTTTTTTCTCAGCACCCCCTGAAGGGAGGGGCAGATGTATTGGAGCACCACCAAGGTGAGGGGGCTCCAATTCACCCACCTCACCCTTCAGTACAGCTGGCAAGCCCCAAGAACAAGCTCCCACCACTGCCTTTCCCCTTTCCCAGTCTGAAAACAGCGAGCACAAGAGCCATGTCCCTTGCTATGGGAACCTTGCTGCAGGCTCCCAGCCCACAGCTAAATTCCCCTCCCACCCTGGAACCAACAGCAAACTTGTGTTTGGTCTGGGGTAATGTTGTAACTCAGAACACTTTGCAGAAACCATTCTGAGTTACAGCTGGGAGCAGCACTTCTGTCTGCACCCCTGTCTGCCTATAATGGAACTGGTTGTTGGGGAATTAGAGTCCAATTTGAAGCTTCTGATATCAATAAAAATCTTTCTACTAACTTTAACCTTTGACCTTTGTATCCAGCCATGCTTGTTGTGGCTTTATCTAACAAGGCACTGATGTTCCTTTATGTCAGTCATTAGCACTTCCATTTGGTAGGAGTGTATAGGAGGCGAGAATTGTAGGTTGACATCATGTCCCCCATTTTCAAGTCTTACCAACAGACAGAAGAGGCTCTCATGTTGTACATCACATCCAACTTTGCCTTCCCCAACTTAAAGTTTTTGCCTCTGTCTCTCTATTCTGGCCTTCTCTATTATCTTTAACTTGCAGTTGTCTATTAGAATCCTTGGTATGAGCACAGCTAGAAAGGGGTTTCTAGCTTTGTCAAAGATATAATCCACAGATCCTTATCACCTGGCCCACAGTGCTGCCTGCAGGTCATGGACCAGCACAAGCTGGCCTCAGTTGCCAACACTGCATGAGGCACATGAAGCCTATCTGGCATGGGCTGAACATGGCACAGGGGCTAGAGCCAGTGCACACACTGCACACAGGTTCAGTCTGGGGTGCATACTGCATGCAGTACCTGTGCCAGACCATCCCTGCATGCTGGATCTGGGACCAGTCCAGATCAGGCCCACAGACCACCCATTCATGCCAGATCCAGCATGAAGGCCCAGTCTGATGCAGGCGCCACATGCAGCATCAGAGGTGTAGATGTTTTCTGCTGGCTCCCACGTAATTTTGGGCTCATCTCTCCACCCTTGAATAGTGCAACTTCCCCCATGTCCACTTCGAATCTAAGATCTCATGGATTACATACTCCTCCTGTCCCTGGACTAGTGCCAGAGGTGGTGAAGGTTAGGTATGACATGGTAAGGAATTTTCTATGCACAACTTCAATAGTAACACGTAGAATACTGGCTGTATCTTCTGGGTCTGTGAGAGTTGTAAAGGCAACCAGGTTTATTTGCTGGGTTATGAAGAAGGGGCAAAGGAGGCAGTGATCCAGTTTCCATGAGAGAGAGTATGTTTGGAGGTGTTCAGTGACAGCCATACTTTCTTCCCCAGAGAGTAGGTAGGCCCTGGCTGGTAGTAGTGGCCTGCCTGCTGCTCACAGGCCTCTTTTACCTTTTCCAGGTATTGCTTTTAATTACCCCTGGACTTTGAATATGGCATAACAATTTTGTTGGCACAGGGAACCCATAATTTGCCAAGAAAGGGTTTTGCTGGGTTTAGACATGCTCGGACCTGTTCTATGAGATTTCTGAGAGTGTTAGAAGTAAGACCCAAGTATTCTGTTTAAAATTAAGATAACAGCAAAGGTATTGTTCTAAGATCTGATTGATCCTCTCACCCTGTTCTTTTGTCTGGAGATGATAGGCCAACATTAGAGGGGCATAAACTCCCAGTAGGCACAGAGCTCCACACCAGAACTAGAAGATAAATTGGACCCTATGATCTGATTCAGTGCAGTGTGGAAGGCCTTAGAGGCATAGCATGTGGTCCAGTCATGGCTGGGCTATATCTTTTGCTGAGAGAAGGTCCCAGTATAAGATAAAGTGGGCTATTGTTGTGAGTTGGTCTATTGCAGTCAGGATAGTAGAGAAACTATTTAGGACTGGCAGCCAACAATGAAGTCTAAGAAGATTGCAGGCAATAAATGATGTGAGATGGGGACCAATTGGAGAAAACTGCAAGGCTTCTGAGAGGGTCTCTTGGTACAGGTGCAAACTTCACAGGAGTGGACAAAAGCCTGCAGTCTTGCATAATCATGCCACAAAAGCAGTGGGAATTGAGGTGATAGGGGTTCTCAGTTCTTGGGTGCCTGCTGGGAGGCAGTCATGGTTTAGCTCAGTGGTTCTCAAACTTTTTTTTTCGTGGACCACTTGAAAATTGCTGAGGGTCTTGGAGGACCACTTAAACTTATTTTTGTTCTACAAATCAAAGCACACAACAGCTTTAGCCTTAGGTCACCTTTCTGTGGACCACCTGAATGGAGCTCACAGACCAGTGATGGTCCACAGACCACAGTTTGATAACCTCTGGTTTAGGGGAAGTATAGTTAAGTCTAGTCAGACCTGGGGACATGTTTTCCCACAGCAGACTGGCCCTGAGAACTGGATTTGGTACATGGGGCTGGTCCATGAGCCTGATTTGGGCCACAAACTGGTTCACTCTGCACCCCTCATCCAGCCCACAGGGCCATCCCTGCTTTACAGAGACATCCACCCTTTGCTACCTCAGGCCACATCCAGATGAGTGCAGCCATGCGGTAGGTGATGCTGCAGACATGTCTGTAGAGCCACATACCACACGTTCAGTTGGTGTTTGCACTGCAAAGCAGCAGGGCTACGGGTGGATATCCAGGGGTCAAAAAAAACCCACAAAAAAAAAAGGTGGAGCAGTGCACATGGGGGTAGCATGCAACACACAAAACCATAGCCAGGCTGGCCAGAGCCGCACTCCAGCTGCAGGCCAAGCTCCACACAGCAGGATCACCATTGCTGCAGCCCTGGGAGACCCCCAGGACCTCAGATAAGGCTGCTGGGGCTAGTCCAATGCTGGCCCAAGCCTCCCCTACCCCACCTGGGGTAACCTGCTCCACGCCAGAGGGAACATGGTACAAGCATTCTCTGGGGACAACTAGTGGTGACACAAGGGAACCAAACAACCACACACATGTGGACCTGGCCTCAGTGTCCAATTAATGGAGAAAGGAACTCCATTGCAGGAATATATAGTTCTCTTACCTAAGGGTAAAGAGATATTTCTTTACAGTAATTACATTTTAAAACAAAGGACTACACAAATGATGTTCTTTCAGTAAAGATATTCTTATCACTCTGCAACTCAGCAGCAACCCATTATACACTAAAACTTTTAAGTAGCGTTACTTTTGACATTTTTTCTGCTAGAATATTATCAGCCCATGACCAATAAAAATAGAACTTAAAGATGAAGGATCAGAACTGATAGGTAAAAAGTTAACATGAAAAGCTTTTATTTCTTTCAAAACACAGGTGCTTGTCTTTTTTCTGTAGCTCTCACCTACCCAGCCCCCCAAAAAAGACCACAACAGGACACTTGAGTTAGTCAGCCTTCTGTGCAGTGATTGATAGCTTACCTTAAAGATGTATTATGGAGTTTCAGGACTGGAACTGAGTCCTAGAACTTGAAAATGCAAATAGCAGGTCACAAGCAAGTTGAATGTTAAAGGATTTCAAAGAACATTGTTGACAATTCAACAGTAAATTTTTAACAGGCTTCTAAAATTCTTATCCATGTTTTAAGGATATGAAAAATGCATTCTTCTTCAGGAAGCTGATGGAGTGGAGGAGGAAAACCAAAGAGGAGGAGGAAATATTTTCCCTCACCTGATAATCACACAGGTTATTTTAAAGGAATCAGCAAATTTTCAGATTCTCGTCAAAAGATCCTGAAAATCTTTGGGGAAGTTCTGTACAAAGAAGTACAATTATGTTGAATGGGATTTGATTACATTTGCACGTGGCAAATGCACAGAAATATTTGCCTTTTCAGGTCTGGTCCAAAATGCTAAGACCAGATCAGATAAAGATAGTCTGTCTAAGGAAACTGATCACTGTGGACAGTTGTGCATTGTTTACTTCAGTACAATTTCCTAAACATTTTTTTTCTATCTGTGTATCTTATTTAGGATTCTGAACTCGGTGCATCAGCACCAGTGAATAAATAATCATTTCCACAGAAAACACCATTTATAATCTCAAATGACAAAACAAACCCAAGCTGAAATTTTAAAGGAAATTAAAGGCATACCCAAGATAAAAAAGGTAGAAATGTATCAGTCAGGACATTATTTTCTTCAGTTTAATAAATAACAGCAAAGTAAATGCTTTGTTTAGATAGTAAAATATCCTAGTTCATAGGCTCAGTATTGACTTTAAATATACTTTCCACTGATGTCAGTCATTCATGAATATTCAAACTCAAAATATGACCCCATACTTTTTTTAAATGGCCTTTAGAGAAAAATGACTCTTCAACTAATATTTTAGTATGTTGCATAACGGAAAAGGAAAAAGAAATATCTTTACTATTATATATGCATGCTGTGTCAAGTATTAGGCCAATGAAAATTAATATTAGCATAATACTAACAATATCTAGGGAGCCTGTATGTTCTGCACGTATTATAAAACACAAAATTTTAATTATAAAATGTAAGTTTAATTAAAGATTTTCCTTCAAAGTAATAAAGATAAACAACAGGCATCATGCAGAAATTATAATTACATCGTATTCTCTCTTCAGCATCTAGTGTTAGCAATGAACACATTATAAGAATAATGTAACAAGGCATTGGCAAGGGGACCAACAGTGCCAGGCACCCAACTTAGAGGGGTCATCAGGCCAGAGCCTCTGTTAACCTGGTAACTACCAACAGCCCAGCCACCTCCACTGTCCTAGTCACCAATATTGTCCAGGGTGCAAAAACTACTTGTTAAAGACTCTGCAAGTCAGTCACCAGAATGAAGGATTTTAAAAGGTTTCTCTAAGTTCCTAGAAGACTTTAAAATCACATTAGGGATCACTGTCCCAGAAACAGCACACATGCACATGGTGGACCTGGGACGTGTGCAGTCAAGATGCTATCTTATGCTTAGTTCTGACCTTCTCTACTTCTCCTTTTCTCTTGGTTTCCATGGTTATGCACTCCCATATATTGAATATCTCCTTTAATACCACTTCATCAACCTGTTCCCCTTTCTAATAATATTTCATACATTCTTTCTGATTTCAAGATTAAAGGTGATTGTGGCCTCCTCTATACACTACAGATATTGTGCAATTAACCAGTTAATTATTTAACACGCCATAAAAAGTTCCAACCAGTTATGAAGTTAGACTTTGAAATTGTGTACTAACTTTATAGCTGGTTGCTATCAAGCTTTAAATTTACACATGTTGCAGGATCTCTCCTGTGACTGGAAGCCCTTTCAGCTGATGTGGTTCCCAGGTGCAAGGGTACACAATGCCCAATGTAAAAAAAACCCAAGTCCTAGGGATCATGGCAGCTGTGATCTCTAGGGTATAAAGGTTTCCTGTACCCTAGAGTCCTAGGGATCATGGGACCTGAAATCCTAAGGGTTCAGGGGTTTCATGCATCCCCGAGCCTTAGGGATCATGGCAGCTACAATCCCCAGAGTCCAGGGTTTTCATGAAAAGTCCTGAACCCTGGGAACCACAGTTGCCATGATCCCTAGGACTGGGAAGGGTATTAAACCCCTGGATCCTGGGGATCATGGTTGCCATGCTCGCAAGGTCTCTGGGGTACGGGAAACCCCTGGAGCCAGAGAATTGCTGCAGGAGTGATCCCCCCCACCACAGGGGTGTGGGAAACCCCTGGGGCCAGAGGATCACGATGACTTGTTAACTGAACAATACCTGTAATCATAATGATTCTCTGGTGCCAGGGGTTTCCCGCACCCCCAGGGGTGTGGGAATCACCCCTGTGGCAATCCTCTGACTCTGGGGGTTTCCCTGGATGCCCAGGGCAGGAGGACAATTATAAGTCCTTCTTCAGGTATATAGCAGGAAAAAGGAAAGCTCAGAGCAACATAGGGCCCCTGCAAGACAAATCAGGACAGTTGGTGGTTGACACGGGGGAAAAAAGCAGAGTTCAATGAGTTCTTCACTTCAGTATTTCTATGTACCGACCAGGCCAATTCCCCCACCTCGATCACTGATGGATGTCCACATGGCACCAGTCCGCCTATGGTTAGTTCTGAAATAGTTAAGGAGCTCCTGGAGGAGCTGGATGGGTACAAGTCAGCAGGCCTGGATGACCTCCATCCACGGCTGCTGAAAGAATTGACCAATGTCATAGCTGAGCCACTGGCACAGCTGTTCGAGCACTTGCGGTGCTCTGGCCAGGTCCCTGAGGACTGGAGAAGGACCAATGTGGTGCCCATTTTCAAGAAAGGGAGAAGGGATGAGCCGGGTAACTTTAGACCAGTCAGTCTTACCTCTATTCCTGGGAAAATGCTAGAAAAAATAATCAAAGAACACATTTGTGCAGGCCCAGCAGGGGAAACAATGCTGAGGGGAAACCAGCACGGGTTTGTCACAGGTAGATCCTGCCTGACAAACCTTGTAGCCTTCTATGACCAGGTCACACACTGCCTGGAC
>NW_005842170.1:951545-952689 GCF_000455745.1 Alligator sinensis | reverse complement strand
GATGCTCCCCCTCTATGCGGCACTGGTCAGGCCACAGTTGGAGTCCTGTGTCCAGTTTTGGGTGCTGCACTTCAAGAGGGACACGGGGAATCTCAAGAGGGTCCAGAGGGGGGCCACTCGCATGATTAGTGGCCTTCGTGATAGACTCTACAGGGGGAGGTTGAGAGAGCTGAATCTCTTCAGCCTTCACAAGAGACGGCTGAGGGGAGATCTTGTGGCCGCCTATAAATTAATTAGGGGAGGTCAACGGGGAATAGGGGAAGCGCTGTTTACTAAGGTGCCCCAGAGAGTGACTAGGAATAAGGAGTGTAAACTAGTTGAGAGTGGATTTAGGTTAGATATTAGGAAGAAATTTTTCACAGTAAGAGTGGCCAGGATCTGGAATGGGCTTCCAAAAGAGGTGGTGCTATCACCTAGCTTGGAGGTCTTTAAGAGGAGGCTAGATAGTCACCTGGATGGGGTCATCTGACCTCGGTCCCCTTTCCTGCCAGGGGAAGGGGGTCGGACATGATGATCCATTGTGGTCCCTTCCGACTCTACAATCTATGAATCTATGAATCACCTCTGCAGGGCTGCTTCAGCCCCAGCAGTGCCCCCCCACAAGGAAACCCTAGGCACCCTTGTGACTGGGACCCCCTCAACTGGCATGCATATGGCTCCAAGCCATGGGAGCTTGCTTCTTACCAGTACAGAGGGAGCCTGACATCAGCTTTCCCCTGCATTGGCAATGAGGCACAATGGGATCTAATGTGCAATCCATGTAGAAGGAGTCTATATCCTCTAGAATTTACCCTTGTCTGTTAATCCTCAAACTAGTTCTCTCCAGGCCACATTGGAGGTTACCATTTAGGACCTGTAGATTGCACTTAAAACACATGCTTCTGTGTATTTAAAGCAGTAAAACACATGCTAAGTGAGCTCATATCATACATGTATGTATGGAGAGAGAGAAAGAGAGAACACAAATATCCAGACACCATCTCAAAGTTGTCTTGTCTAAAACTGAACGCATCCTTTTTTCCCCCCATTACTATTTTCCTCTGTCTTTCCCAATAACTCCATATCCTGCCTGTTTCTCAAGCCAGCAATCTAGGTGTCAGTCTTTGATTCTTGTCTGTCCTTCTTTTCCAAACTCTAGCTAAAC
>NW_005842170.1:921186-951514 GCF_000455745.1 Alligator sinensis | reverse complement strand
TCCCTACAGGTAAAAACTTTAATCCAAGCACTGGTCAATCTGTGCTTGGAAACTCTATTCTTTCCCTCTCTGGCTTTTCATTCTCTCATACATAGTCTCCCCAGTGCATCCAAACATCTCAAAGCTGAAGTCACTTCATCCCACTGCTCTGCTCACATCACCTCCCACTCAGCATGCTATGCATTAGCTTATTACCACACCACAGGCAAGTCCTTCAGCTCCAGTGAGAAAGAATACATCGCATTTCATCCTTTCCCCTCAGTTTTTTCCCCCCATAAGTTCATTCTAATCCTCTCACTTCACTGCTGCATTTTCCTTTCCCATTGTTTCTGTACCTTTGGCCACATTGATTCCTACTCCTGAACATTATCGCTTCCTCACCCGAAGGTATTTTCACACTCATTCAATCAATTTTGAATGCCCACTTCTTCCTTCCTTCCTTCTTGCAGGACAAAGAATGTCTATAATTTCTCAGAACAACCTTATAGTGTGCAATAACCACCCAATCAAATAAAACTGCAATTAATATGTGGGATTTCACCTTGCTTCCATTGAAATCAACTGTGAAACTCTTATTAAGCACTATATTTTTGTTGTCAACAGCTAATTAACAAATTTAATACTCCCAAGGTTTTCTAGGAAAACACACATAAGTAGCAAAAATATTAATACACAATCATTACAAGAGCTACATCATGAATTGAAATTTCATGCTGGTTAACTATTGCTTTTTATTTCAGGCTGATATAGATTGTATAATCCTTCCTATGGCAAAGATCATGTTGCTGCTAAAATCATTGCCCTGTAGCTTTAGATTACAGAAAATCAATAACTCTCCTGCTGTGCTTCACTGTTCAATTAAATCTGCATCACATTGTGAAGTATGGAAAATAGATTTGGTCAAAAGTAAGGCATATACACAGTGGCAAAAGGCTTGATTAGAAAGGGTTGATTTGTGTTATAAAGGCATACAAAGCATGCTTATAGCTGAAATCTGGCATGCTATTTAAGGATGCTTAGTGACCTTTCTACTTCACAGAAAAATGCACAAGTTTTTGGTACTTATTCAACTAGCTGTTTCCTTTTTCCCTGGTGTGGTGCCAGCAGCCCTTAGGAGGCAAACATTGAATAGAGTTTGTGTAGCTTGTTTAAAATTTTGGACCATAAAAAACACAGGACAGAATCTTTATTTTTAATGAATTGAGACAAAATTCTGTCTTGCTATTGCAGACAAAGCTGGTAGTACTACCTAGAGTTAAGGATGCCTAACAAGTGGTTGGTACTGTTGTCAGACAGAACACTGTGGGAGCCCTTCCAATCATATTTTTTTTTCTCCACAGGACTGAAAGGGGAATGAATCATGGTTGTATACTGAGTGAGGTTGTTTTTTTTGGAATGATCCCTGACTCATCTGCTGTGGAAGGTGGAAGGTGTGTTGTGAATAAGACAAGAAGAGAAAGAACAATATCATTGTGAACTGAAACTGAATGTGAGGCTAGATAACTGGATTCTATGCCTGCCTCTACCACAGAGTTACTATATCATGCTGGGAAATTCAGTTTAAACAAATGTTTTCATAGCTGGTAACCAAGGTTATATACTTTATTTTTGCATGACCAGTACAGGACAAGAACCAGATTTGCAGAATTCCTAAATGCTCAAAGCTGCAAACTAAGGCAACTGGAGCTATGCTTCAAACATTTAAAATGGTACAAAAGTGTTAAAACACTCAGAAAAACACAACCAAGTGCTCCAAGGTGAGTGCCAAAATCAGTGGAACGTAAGGAAAAATAGGCTTTAATTCCCATTTTTCCAAATGTAAAAATTGATAATATCATAACCTCATAGAAAGATAGTTTGCAAGAACATTAGGAGGTCATCTAGTCGAATTCCTTGTTCTAAGCATTATCATCACTCACAAGAAATATTTTGAAAAGGTCATTTGTGAAGCAGTTCAGCAAAAACGCTGTTCAAACTTTTTGTTCAGTGCAAGGTTAAAGTGTGTGTTAAAATACTGAGTGAAGGAGATGCAAAGACATACTGAATAACTAATCATTCTCTGAATGAGATGGGGGAAAAAAAAAGAAAGACAGATGATCATGAAAGTAAAAACGATACGTAATGCATGTAGAACTACACTGCAACATTCCCTGTCATGTCCTAACCTTCCAGTTCTTGCTTTGCAACCTTGATGTAATTTAAATTTATTTGAAGTTTTAAATACATTTTAAATATATATACATTTAGAGGAGCTGCAATAAAGTCTGAAGTTTTTCCTGATTTACACTGTACATAAAACCTGAATTTGAACCATTGCACACAGTCCCATAGGCTGACAGTGATTAGGAAAGAAAATTAGAACAGGAATGTGAGCGGGTATAATTCCTAAGTCAATTAGAGAGAAAGACTTCAACTCAAGAGTTTCTCCCGTGTTTTACTCTCCTGCCACACCTTGATGGGGAGTTAATTAGAAAAAGAACACATGGGCAACTCTGTGCTATGGTTGCAGTTGTAATTTTTTTTTTTAAACTCACTTAATGCCTCTGTGACCAGAGGCCTGCTTGCTTCATAATTAGTACAATGTTTCTCGGCTTTTGTGGGCACATCCAGCTCACAGCCTTGCCATCATAATTGAGACCCATAATGAAACATGGAAAAGGATAAAAAAACAACAAAAGAAACAGCTTCTTTGCCTAACAGGGCTTCCTCATTTCAAGCAGAGCACAATTAGAAAAGTCTCCCCAGTCCAGTTATTCAATCACTAACTTATAACAAAGTCTCTAATTATTTCTTGTTACCTTGTCTAGGATTCACCAACCCCTGATTTGCAGGCAACACTTCTATATCCCTAATCCTTGATTCTTGAGAGACGCTACCCTCCGTTGCTCTCATGCCTCCGCACAAAAATCAGCATTGTCATTAGATTACTATGGCTCCAGGCTCCCCTTCTGTGGACACACTGTTTGTTCATCGTTCCTTTTATCCTTGCAATTTCTAGTTCTCAATTAACAATGCTTTCTCTTACAGCTGCAATGGATGCTCCCAAAGCAGGCTGATGATGTTAGCATTTCCTGCCACCTTGCTGCTGGCATGGTAAGTTTCTTTCTTCACTTTTCCTAAGTAACAGGGACCAATGGCTCCCTGTTACAAGGAACGATACACCAACAAGTTACTGCAAGGTAAGCAAGAGTGAGGCTTTATACCATGTCACATACTCCATGGGAAACCAACCAGACATCTGAGTGAAGATGGGATAACTTAGCTCAAGACAGTTTCTTGTACTGAAAGATAAGAGTGGTTACCATGGAGCACTTACTGCACCTTAAAGCCTCATCCTCACTTATCTTTCAGTGATTGGGATGGATGTCCACACCAAACCTTCATACCCACACTTATTTACAAAAGGTCCAGTTCTGCAAGGTAGCAATAACCCAGTTATTTCAGTGAACATATTCCTATAAGCATCAAAGTGAAAAATTCCAAAATATATTATAACTTTTCTCCTCATAGACAAAGGAGCCCTTGAAACTGCATGAAATAATCAAACACAATGATCACCTTGATTTTTAGATGAGCCGCATCAAATACTGTCTCATTACTTTTCTAAAAGTTATGATCATGGTAAAACAACAGAAACTGCATTTAAATTTTAAAATATTCACTGAAATAGATTTATAGGTGATATATTCAGTCTAAGTTCTAGGACTTATGCCAAAAGTATTGTTAGTTTGGCACGGTGTTGTTTCTGGAGAAACAGTAACTAAGGTTCAGTAATTTCAAAAATTATTTTAAAAAAACAGAATGCTGGGATATATTGGTGTAAACTGAGTGCATCATGGTTCCCACAGATAAGCAAGTATGGTGTACATTTTGAATTTATTAATTATTTGAATAATAATAATAATAATATTAATAATAGGATATTAATATAGAATATTAATAGTAATATTCATAATAGAAAAATGATCATTCAACAGTAAAAGTATTTTGTATAAGGCATTGTAAATGGGAGTTGAGTATCAGAGCTAGGATGAATTTTCAGTTATTTTTTCCTAAGTATTGCCAAGAAAAGCCAATCAACTGAAACTCTAAAAAATCCTTGCTTGTATGTTTACATGTCTTCATCAAATTGTGCCACTGTTAATTTAAAAAAATAATTGAAAATTAGCACCGGTTGAGTAATATTTCTGAATAATGTACTGAGCTAAGCTTTCCTATAAAATTATCATCAAGTATGTGACAGAACTGGAGTTTCCCCAATTTACCATAAATCAGTCTCCAACTCAAAGTTTTCATTATTTGAGCAACTTAAGAAACAATGATGCTTATCAGAAACAATAAAGTATAATAATTATAATAGTTATCAGAATCTCAATTTGAAGGTCTTCAAATTGCACTTTCCAATGGGTGTTAATGGAAATGCTCTTTCCTTGATCAGGTCTCCTCCATCCTTAAGTCTTAAGTCGGTTGGTCCCCAAGTGCTCAGACTGTAGAAGCTTTGGTGGCACTGAATAAACCACACATATTGTGGACATCAGCAAGATCTTAAATATCCTTCACCTTTTCTTCCCACCATCTGTTCTTCAGATTTCAGGGCCTTCTTTGGACCTCTGCCTTGGCTTGTTGGTGAGTCAATGTTTTTTGCATGAAGTTGATGTCATTCATCCAAGCACAAAAAGCTTTGCAGCTGTGGTCGATCAACTCTTGGATCTCCCAAGTCTTAATCAAGACTCTTTTGTTGACAAGAGTGTGATCAGCCCCATCACACAACACCCAATCAGAAACAGTCTTGGAATGCCTCCAACCATTAATGAGGTGAGAAAAGCCATCAAGCAGGTGAAGAATGACAAGGCATCTGGAGCTGATAGAAAATTATTTCAAGCAGTGGGGACAGGACCTCACATCATAGCTCCATGCACTCATTTTAAAGATTTGAAATGATGAGGAAATCCCACATAACCTCAGAGATGCCATGATTGTGACAATCTTCAAGAAAAGAGATAGGTCTGACTGTGAAATTACATAGAGATCACCTTGCTGTCCACCACAGGAAAGATAATTGTGAGAACCCTCCTGAACTGTCTCTTTCCACTTGCTGAAGAGCTCCTCCCGGGATTTCAGTGTGGATTTAGGGCATCAAAGGGAACAACTGACATGATCTTCACAGATCATCAACTGCAGAACCAATTCTAGGAGCAAGATAAACCTCTCTAAATGGCTTTCTTCTCTGTCATTGAGGAGCACTGTGGAGGATCCTTCTAAAGGATCTGAAGGATACCCACCAAAATTCGTTGTCATTCTTTGCCTGGTGCCTGACTGTGTGCAAGTGGTGGTTCTCAGTAATGGGTCTATCACAGATCCCTTTGAAGTTAAGATGGGAGCTAAGCAAGGCTGCATCATCATTTCAACACTTCTCAATATTCCTTACTATGATGGTGATGCTACATCTGACCACCAACAAGCTTCCACCTGGAGTGGAGTTAAGCTACCAAATGGATGATAAACTGTTTAACCTCAGCTGACTCCATGCCAAAACCAAGACCACCCAGACCTCAATCATCAAGCTCCAGTAGGGTGATTATGCTGTAGTCTGTGCTAACTTGGAAGCAGATCTTCAGGCAATTATTAGTATCTATACTGAGGCATACAAGAAAATGGGACTGTGGTGCTTAACATTGAGAATACTAAGGTCCTCCATCAACAAGCTCTTAATAAGCAGTCCCCAGCACAGGGTGAGACTCTGGAGAACATTGAGTAGTTCTCATATCTCAGAAGATAACTCTTGCAGAGAGCTGACATCAACAATGAAATCCAACATTGCCTCAAATGTGCAAGTGCAGCCTTCAGATGCCAAAAGAAATGGGCATTCAAAGAATGCAGCACCAGGTACAAAACAAAGCTCATGGTTTATCAAGCAGATGTGATTTCCACCTTACTGCATGAAGCTGAGATGTGGACAATGTATAGGAAACACCTCAAGTCACTGGAAAAGTACCCTTAACACTGCCTATGGAAGATCTTTCAAATCCGGTGGGAAGACAGGCACACCAACATTAGCATCCTCTCACAAGGAAACACCATGAGCATTGAAGCTAAAATCATCTGACATCAACTTTGCTTGGCCAGCCATATCATTTAGGTGTCCAACTCCAGACTCCCAAAGCAAGTTTATTCTTCTAGCTCAGTCAAGGCATATGCTCAAGAGGAGGGCAGAGAGAAGGCTTCAAGGAAGTCCTCAAGGCCAACCTGAGTTGATGTTGCATTTTTTTCATGGCAGACTAATCACCCAGGACTTCCCCAAATGGAGGGAGAGTCTGCTGCAAGGATCTCAGTACTTTGAAACCTTAGAATGACAACAAGAGATGGAAAAGCAAAAGCAGCAGAAACTGTGTTGTGGACAAAGTAAAAAATCTGGAGTCACCCGCCCTACATGGAAACATGGAAAAATGCATCTTCCAATGCATCTCAAGCAAGACCCAGGAAGCCATCCTCCCACTTTACTTGGCCTTGGTGAGACCACAGCTGGAATATTATGTCCAGTTCTGGGCTCCGCAGTTCAGAAATAGGGAAGCTCAAGAGAGTCCAGAGGAGAGACACGTGAATGATTAGAGGACAAGAGAGAAGGCTTTTATGAAGAGAGGCTGAGACATATGGGACACAATCAGCCTGGAAAAGCATAGGCTCAAGAGTGACTTGGTAGCAGTCTATAAGGGTGTGTGCACCAGGAACTGTCTGAGTCCTCAGGGCCTGGAATAGACTCGTCCCAGAGGTGGTGCAGGTATCTACTCCGGATTCCTTTAGAAACATTTGGATTCCTATCTTGCTGGGATCATTTGACCCCTGCTGACTGCCTGCCCTTTGGGCAGGGGGCTGGACTCAATGATCTTGCAAGGACCCTTCCAGCCCTAATGTTTATGAAATCTATGAAATGTGTGTGCCCGAGTTGCAACAGAGTCTGTTGATCCTACTTTGGACCCACAGATAAAGTAATCTTGGAAGACAATCATCCTTGACTGTGAGGGTTTGCCGAGATGACAACAAAATAAATTATCATCTATGTATGTAACATGCATATAGTTATAATGCATAATACAGTGATAATTATATTTCCATTATATAGTTCATATTATTAAAGTATAATAAAAATAACAATAATTATAACAATTATAATAGCAGCTCTTTTAATCGCACTTTCCATTACATTTCAAAGTAATTTGCAAAGGTAGGTATCATTATTCTCCAGCTCTAGATTAGCAGAAATAAAAAATCAGGCAGGGAGGCAGGGGCAGGAAGAGGAACAGAACCCTTTTTAACCAAATCCCAAATTTCAGATCTATATACTATTCCACAAGAAAATAAAGAAGAGCAATAATGATGGATACAGGACTGTAAGGGGCCTCCCAGACCCCACAAAGTATATTAATCCAGTTCACTGTATTCATGGCAACCCTTTGTCCAAAACTGGCCACAACACCATACAGTTTGAACTCTCTCACACACCACAGCCTCAAAGTACCCTGCACCAAAACAAAAAATAATCTCTACAGCATAATCACAGATAAGGGTCAGGGGAGAAGAGGGCATCAATCCCAACGCCTTGGCCACTGCAATGCCAGGGAATTTGTTTGTTTAAAATACACTTAGGTTAGATGTGGACCTCTCCTCAGTTATAAAGTTTGCTTCTGCTTAAAGTTGGAATTAATGCATATTAGTGAAACTAAGACCACCAGCATTTTATGAAATGTCTTAAGTTAGCTTTTTAGTGGCACCACACAGGCATCAGCACAAAGTGAAAAAATACAGCAATTAGTAATGCTCTACTGCCTTGAGCTCAGCTTTAAAAAATGAAATACTAAACCAGGCATCCTTTTTAATGAATGACATAAATTGAACTGAAATATTAATTTCCTTTTAGTAATATTAAAATATTCCCTTTACATGATCTGCCTGAGTCCAGTCTATTTAGCATACACATTTTAGTAAAAGTCTGGACAATGGTGTTTTTTAATTGATTAACATTATCCCAACAGAAAAGCTGATATTCAAAGCAATATTATAAATAAGTTAGAGTAGAGAAAATGAGCAGACATATGCAATTACAATTAGTTGTGAACACTGTGAACAGTACTCTACTTGACAGGTATGAGACCCAGGTTCACATTCCAACATGGCCAGAAATGCGTGGAGGCAGTATGGTTAGTAATTGGAGGTAAAACAATTACCATATGCTGCTCTGCAGTTACTTCTCCAGGCATTCCATTCAGTTATCCCCACTCAAAAGGTTGATAACTGGGCACAGAGCCTCAAGCGTAGGTTGTAAGGCAAGAACCTCAGAACATACAAACTGTAAATACAGATTCTTCAGAAAGTAAGAACCTTTGATGCCCAAACTGTAAACTATTGAATATGGCAATTAAATCCCATTATGTTAATGCTGCTTTCCTATTGAAACTTCAGAGTGATCAGAGGTTTGAGTGACAGCCAACTATTCATTTGTACCTTTGGGTGTTGTCCAGCCAACCTGGTAAGGAGGGCTTTAAAAATAGGTTCTATGGGGGGACGGGATCAAAACCCTCTAGAAACAAAACATGCAGTCCAGAGGGAAAAGGGCTCAAAGAAGTAACTCAACTCTGGGAAAGGGCCAGAGAGCTACAGGACTGCAATAAGTGATGAAAAGGGGAGTGAGAAGCTCAAAATGCAAAATACAATCAGATGCATGAATACAAATGCAAGAAGTAGGGGGAATAAACAAGATGAGCTTGAAGCTGCTGCCTGTGAAAAAAACTATGATCTGATTGGCATGACTATGACCTGGTGGGACAGCTCTTATGACTAGAATTTCAACAGTTGGAAGGGCAGGACTGGAAGGAAAGGTGGTGGTGGTGTTGCCTTGTATGTCAAAAAATACATACACTTGTTCCCTGGCTCAGGAGGAAGAATACAGCAAAGAATTCATTTGGGTGACGATGAAAGTTGAAAGATGCAGCACCAATATAATGGTGGGGATTTATTATAAACCACCTAATCAGGAACAGAAGGTGTATGAGGCAGTCTTCAAGCAAGTGACAATCTATCCAAAAGCTATGGGATGGTACTGAAGAGAGGCTTCAGTTTTCCAGACATCTGCTGGAAGAACAATGCAGGCAAAATAAAATGTCCTAACTTGCATGGAGGACAATGTTCTGTTCCAGAAATTGAAAGACAAAACTAGGGGAACATTTATCCTGGATCTTGTCCTGACCAACAGGAAAAAAACTGGCAGAGGATGTGAAAGTGATAGGTAGCTTGTGAGGAAGCAATCACAATATGTTAGAATTCCAGAGTCTGAGACAGGGAAAGCATGAGATCAGCAAAATGAGGATGCTAGATCTCAAAAAGGCAGTCTTCAGCCAACTCAAGGATGCATGGTATCATAGGGGGTAGACTGAAGGACAGATACACCCAGGAGAGCAAGGAGCTTGTAAAGGGCACAGTATTAGAAGCCCAACAAGAAACTGCCCTGATACAATGGAAGCACAAGAAAAATGGCAAGAAACCAATACGGATGCACAAGGATCTTCTAAAATGCCTCAAATGCAAAAGGAAGCAGACAAGGAAACAGGCAATGGCAGAATGGGCAGATCACCAAGGACACATACCAGAAAATAAAAAGAACTTGAAGGGACAAAAATCAGAAGGCAAAAATAAAGAACAAGCCATACCTTGCAAAGGAGGTTAAAGACAAGAAGAAGAGGGCCTATTAATATGTTCGCTAAACAAGAATGACCATGGAAGCTGTGGGTCCTCTGTTAAGCCACGGTGAACTCCTAACCAAAAATACAAAGGAATTGCTACTCAACAGCTAGTTTTCCTGAGTCTTCATAAAACATGAAGTTGCAGCCACATACCTGATGGGGATTATTTAGATAAGGAAAGAGGAAACTGAGGGAGGAGATAACAAGAGACTCGCACAGAGCTTTTGTTGGGTCTGAATGAATTCAAGTCAGGAGGGCTGGATGAGCTCCATCCCAGGGTCCTGAAGAAACTGGCAGAGGAAATCTCTGAGTCCCTGGCAATGATCTTCATGAAGTCATGGAAGATGGGCCAAGTACTAGAGCACTGACAGAGTCCTCTTAAAAACAAAAAACACCTAAAAGGAGGACCTGGGGAACTACAGACCAGTTAGCCACACCTCAATACCTGAGAATTTACTGGAACATATTCTAAGGAAGGTCATTTGTAAGCATCTGGAGGAAGAAAGGCTGACTGCAAGCAGCAACCATAGATTTATGAAAAATCAATGTCAAATAAACCTGATCTCCACTCCTACTTGAGTGGATAAAGGGAATGCTGTGGAAATAGCATATCTGGACTTCAGCAAGGTTTTTGAGAAGGTCCCAAATTAACCTTCTCACAAACAAATTGGAGAAATGTGGGCTAGATAGAACTATTATAACATGGATAGATAACTGGCTTACTAGCCACAAGCAATGGGTAATTGTTAATGGGTCCATGTCAAAATGGCAGAAGGTTTCAAATACAGTCCCACTGGTTGTGGATTATATAGGCATAACCACACCTATGTTTTACCATAGGTATTTCCTATGCTTCTAGGCTTTTCTGGTTTACCCCACCATGCCCCATTTTTTATGCTATATATGTCAGGGTGTTTTTAAGCCTTCCTAGAGGCATTGAATATTGACTACAGCCAACACTGAAGACTTTGAATGGAGTGTGCCAATGCTCCTGCTGGGTCCAAAGTCAAAGGTTCCTGGCTAGATGGTTTTGCCCTGCTGTTCAGAGTCAGATCAATCCTCATATTTGGGGTTAGGAAGTAAATTTACCTCATGGTTAAATTGGTTTGGACTGGGGGGGAGGGTTGCCTTTCTCTGTAGTGTGGGGCATGGCCCTCTACCCAGGACCTCTTGAGCATATATTGATAACATTTTATAGAAGTAGGATATTGGCTGCTGTGGTCCCCCTGCTTTACCTGTGGCAGGTTAGTGTGCTAGGTCTATGTTGTGTCAAGGGTGAGCGTAGCCTTATGTAGAGTTCAGATTATGGTTTGGACAGGATGGCTTGCATAGGGGCGATTATGCCTCAGCAGGGGGTTAAGCTAGATGAACTTTCAGCATTACTTCTATGACTTCATGATCTATTAAAATGTTATCACCTTCACCACCAATTGGCTTGTGACCATAGCTGGTCAAGAATTTTCCAACAAAACCATTTTTTTTTTCAATACTGATTTCAGGAAATCATAGAACTTTGCAGTAATGAATCAAATTTCATCAAAATAGTAACAGTGGAAAATTATCAAACCATTTCATTTTGATAAGGTAGAAAAACATTGTACTATTTCCATTATTTTGCTACTTCATAAAACAAGTAAAAATGGTAGTCAAAAAGAGATTTTGTCCTCATCCGAATGAGATATTTCAATAAGACAGCATCTATATTTTCAACATATTTTCATTTCCCCAGGAAATTTTGAAATTTTGAATTTCCATTCAATTCAGGGAAGAAAACAAAAAGTGTTGGGGTTTCTTGCAAAACAAAAATTTCAGTTTCCAGCCCCATGTCTTGTGACCCATTTCCCTCCCATCATACTGCTTTTCATATTAAAATATTAATGTATGTGTGGAATAATAAGAACTAGAGGTTAGAAGGAAACACGAGGCTGTCCCTCACACTGTAGGATTAGGGTACAAATGTAAGCGGTTTGGAGACATTTTTTATTCTCTCAACCCCAGGACACACCATCCTGCCCCTTTCTCTCCCCTCACCCCCCAGGGGGAATGTTTCAAAATTTGTTGTGGATGCACTTGGATTCTGACACTCCAGTCCCAAATTCCCTGAACTTCTCCTTCCCAGCAGAATGGACTGGGGATGGAGAACCCAGCTCCAGTAGCAGCAGGGGCCATAAGAGTTGGTATGGATTTTGGGATTGCTACTAGGTACCTACTAGGTTGTCCATGCCATTCACCCTCCCTTTCCTGGGGGGAAGGAAAGGAGGAAGCAGTAGAGTACTGTGGGATTCTGTGGACCTCTGATAGGTCCCCTGTCCCCACAGATGCATAAAAAAAAATTGAAATGATTCAAAATAGTACCTCTTTAAAGGAAGTGCTATTTTGAAACACTTAAGCCATTTTGGAACATTTCAAAGGGCATGTACAGCTGGCCCTTTGAAACATTTCAAAGGCATCTGGATCATTTTGATTATTACTTCTGCCCCCACCTTATCCTTAGCTTAGTTAATTTTTCTAGCCTGTTGTCTTGCTGTTTTAAAAGTCTCAGGTCTCATATACTAAGATTTCTGAATTTTTCCCACTGGAGACTTACATATACTAAAATAACTTGATCAAAAGTCAACCTAACTCAGTTGAAAGGCTCCAGCTGACTTCAAGATTTCACCTACAAGTGAAGGGGGGGGGGGGGAAACATTGTATTGTTGGGAGAAATAATTACTAAACAACAACAAAAACATAATAATTGTGCTAAAACAACGATTATAATCTTAAAGACTCTACACAATAACCTCATCTTTAAAATTTACCTTACATAAAAGTCCTGTTTTTCTATAATTAACCAAAATAGTAGTGCTTCTTCTACTAAAGCAAACAGCAGCATACACAATTACACTAAGAAAGATCATATGGATTTTTAAAAAGCATAACATAAGCATTTATCATAGTCTAATTTAATGTCAGTTTTCTTATAAACCTAAAGTCTCATAGGACTCCAAAATCAGGTAATAGGTGAGAAGGAGTGAGGACATGAGATTTTGTCTGTCAATAAGATAGACTGCATGGGGGATTTTACTAGCATGTACAATGTAATAAGAATTCACAATGCAGCATTAAAGCCTGAAAATTGTAGCAGATTCAGTGAAGTCAATTTGTGCTGAGCTGGTCACCTGGCATCTCTGAAACTTCATGCAAGAGAATATATAGCAGGCTGTTGTACAATTGCTGGTGATTAAAAACAAAAAGGATTTTTCTGCACTCAATAGTGTTTTGCTTTGATATTGTCCCATATAAGAAAGCTATTCTTATTTATTCATAAAGAATGTTGTAAATACTTAGTGTCCATAAATCAACTCTCATTTCTAGCACTGTACTGCACTTTCTAATGCAGGGATGGGCAAAATACAGCCCATGGGCCAGGGTGTGGGTGTGAGGGAGTTTGGGGACTACAGGGACCCCACACATATTCCCCCACATGGTGTGCAGTCCCCAATGCCAGCAGCAGTATCAGGCAGGGGGGCTTACAGAGCTTGTGCCCAGTGCAGGCACTGGCAGGGTGCAGCTCCAGCCAGCGCTGCACACAGGGCAGGGGAGGCAGGAGCACAGCCTGCCTGGCTGCCCCATACTGCATACCTGAAGCTCCCACACTGGCACCAGGGGAAGCGCCACACTGAAGCTGGCTGCCTTTCCTCCCACCCACTGCACAGGTCCCAAGACTTCACCAGGAGTGGAGGGAGCCCCATCCCCTGCTTCCCAATGGAGTCTTCTATATATACTACACAAACACAAATCATGACAAATATTTTTTGTAATAAAATTAAAATATGTTATAGTAGATGTTTGACTTCTAGTGTATAATTTGTTTTTTTTTTCTGGTTCAAAGATGGCAACCTCCCTCCCAAAAGGAGTATGGGTGGGGGGGGGCAAGAGGAGGGACTTCCAGTGGCAAAGGTCAGGGGTTATGAGGCAAGACTTCTGGTCCCAACATGGCAACTAGAGGGTGGGGCAATAGTTAAGGGTGGGGGGGATACCCAGGCAGCCCTCAACAGCTCAGCAAAACTTGTTAAGCAGCCCTCCAGCCAAAATAATTGCCCAACCCTGTTCTAATGTCATTTGATTAGAAAATTTGAAAGCTTTGAGTTATTTCTTCTGTTTCACTGCCCATTAACTGTGCTAGACCAGAAGACCAAAGTTATTTCCTTATTCACAGAGCAGACAGCTTCAACAGTAGCAGTATGAAATTTCTCATGTTCTCCTGTACTTAGGTCAAACACTGCTCTGTATAGAGCTTCCTCAAAATACGCAGAGAAAATGAACTTCTGCCTTTACCTCCCTGCTGAATTAATAAACAAAGACAGCAGTTTGCTGATAGATTACTAATGTAGTAATATTTCTACTAGAAATGGGACTATTTAATCACTGACTCATTTCACATATACTACCAAAAATGTACACATCAACTTACAATGACTATGAATTTAGACTACTTTGAAATGAAAAGCTGAAGTTGATATGGTGTTTATTAGTGGAATAATCCAGACTTCTGTGTATGATTTTCTTTATGTCATGATTTACTAACTCATGATCAACAGCATCCTTATACTCCACATAGAGAAAAGGAGTTCCACATGCCAATGATAGCTATCATGGACCATGACTGGCCAGGTTAAGGATTAGGGCATCCAATTGGCCACAATGTTGGCCAGTAATTTACATCTTAAAGTTCTTTATTGGTGGCTAAACCAATTCCTAGTGTTCCTCCCAGTTTTCCATTGCCATCCCAGTTTTTGTTTGGATGGGGTTGTTCCACCATATTTGCCCAATGTGCTGGAAAAAGGGCTAATAAGGATTTCTGCCTCAAATAAACTTGCCTCTTTGGTTTTGGAGGTTTCTATCTTCCCCTTGACAACAAAAAGGGTTTGGTTTAGTGAACCTTGTATATAATATTGGAAATGTCCTTTGCAAGTTCAGCTTGTTAACAGGGTCCAGTTTCAGGAGGTTAGGGAAAAAAAACTTTTGGAAAAACCAAATGCACTGGGGTTCTTAAGGGTGTGCAAAGTGGGCCCTATTCAATTCAGATTCAGGCCAAATCAGGGACAGTGATTTGATTTGTCGATTTGAATCAATGTCCCTGATTCAATTCAGCCGAATCCAAATCTGAAGATTTGATTCTGATTCAGAGAATCAGTGTTTCAGACACAATCACAGCTTTAAAAGTTTTTTCTACACAACTTGAGGTAGCAGATGTGGCTCATGATTGCTGTAATGCTGGGGTGCATGGAGTGTCCCACAGGAGTGGGGAGTGGGCTTCTGGTATAAAGTACCAGAAGTACTTTAAATGGACCAAAAGTACTTCTGGTCCATTTCTAGGTCTTCCGGCGAGCATGCTGTGGGGCCCCCCTGCAGCCCCTGGCTCAGTGATTGGCTGCATGGTGACCCCAGGTGCCCCCGCCCCTGACCCAGGAAGCACCAGTCACTGAGCTGGGGAGGCACGGGAGGGACCCCCTGCGCAATCCCTGGCAGACCTGGAAGTGGACCGGAAGTGCTTCTGGTCCACTTCCAGATCTGCTGCCAAGTGCACTGGGGATCCCCCCATGCTTCTGTGGGACACGCCATGTGACCCAGCATCATAGCACTCAGAAACCCTTGCTACCTATAGGTATGTAGAAAAAACATTTAAAGTTGTCTCTATGTCTGAATCTCCAAATATCTCTGAATCTCTCCAAATGGATGCAGAGGGTTCCAATTCAATTTGGAGAGACTAAAGGGCCCTCTGATTTGATTCAGATTTGGAGATTAGGCCACCAAATTGGGCCAAATCTCCACCAAATCAAATCAGGGACTGAAGCTTTGCACAGCCCTACTGGTTCTAATGCAGGGTGGGAGTGAAGACAAAAATCTGAAACTAACATTCAGATAAATTAAGGGTTATTGGGAGCTATAGCCACTTGGGCTAAATTTTAGTGCTGACAACATAGTAGGAAGGTAGAGTGGAGTTTCCCTTTCTATTTTCCAATTGCAACCATCATGGCAACCATACCAGATTCAATCGAACATAGATGATGGAAGAAATTCCTAAAACCTTGTTTAGTTGTTGATGAAGTTAATAAGAGTTGCATTTACTGATTTGAAGCAATTTGCTGAGTTCTTATTTTGCCACTCTAGTCAATTGTTAGCTGGCATTACTGATTACCCAAGCAGCAGACATGCGTTTCAGCTGCACTGCTATGGTGCACATGCAATAAACAGGCTGCAGTTACTTCAATACTGAATTTAAAATATTTGAATGACCAAACTAACAGCAAGGAATACTATTATCCACTCCTCTGTTGCCAGAGGGATGATGAGCCATTACATGATTTCATATTAAGCAAATTGTAATAGAAGCAATTTGCACTATTGCTCACATGCCTGGCTTGCTTGATCCTTTGGTTTCAGTAGCAAATGATTTGGGAAAAACTTATATCTGGCATAATTTTCTTCTGGAAAATGAATCAATCTCCTAAATTAGCATCCTTTTATAAAAATAGCCAAAAGAGAAATATTAAATTAAAGGAACAATTTGCTGTGTGATGTGATGATTTAGCAAGAATGTAATTCTACAGTGTACATTATAACCTGCTGTGTATTAAGTCTATTAGCATAACTTTTTGAGATTCAGCTTTTTGATCCATATTTCTTCATCTGGTTGGTTGACCTTTATTAGAAGCAATTTTATAAATGAGTCATCTACATTCCCAGGCCCCACCAGAAGGTGGATTTCCATGTAAAACTTCTGAAAACTTGAAACTTGACTTTCTTTGTATTTCCCAATGTTAGATGAATTGTAGCACAAAGATACACGAGTGGGAAAAGTAGTCTTTTTTTTAAGACCCTTCCCTCCTTTCCCCCCCCCCCCCCCCCCCCCCCCTCCCCCCCCCCCCCCCCCCCCCCATAGTGAAAGGCTAATGAAATAAAAGGCATAACCTAACTACAGGGAGGAAAACATTTAAGATGTGTTTCTTAGAGCATTTTTTTCCATTTAAAATTAATTTGAATAATTTATTGGGTCTTGGAGAAGGCAAAGTACCATATTCTTACTTTCCACTTAGCCTGTAGCATTTTTTTCCAAACCTGCAGTTTACTTTCAAAACAGCACGGGCTCTGAAGGTAGGCTTTTTAAAGTTGTGTTAGCAAATTTTCAGTTTCTGCCCTCACCCTCCTTGCTTCTCCTCCCCTCATGTAAGTATTTAAATTCCAGCACAAAGTCAGGAAATAACCATTTTTAAAATGTGTGCTAAAAGCTCATGTCCAGAGCACAATGTAGGTGCACAAGCACATTGTAGAGAATAGAAAGGGATGGGTGGTCTGATGCAAGTGTGTTGGGGTTTTGCAAACACAGTCAATGGTCATATTTAGCATTTGCAAGGTCAAAAATATAAAAACCATGGAATATTTCACAGTATTCAAGTTTTCCCTTCTCACTTCTGACTGACTGAAGTTAAATTAATTATTTTGTTACCACACTTGAATAATTCTTGTTTTGCTTCTAGAACAGAAAAAGGGTACTATCCTTAAAAGCACATCTATAATCCTCAGAACTCTGGGCACATCTGCACAAGATATTTACTGCAGAGCTGACTAATTAGCTCCACAGTAAAACATCTCTGTCTACATGTGTAGTGCTATTAGGATGGAGTAAACTAATTAACTCCATCATAGGATAGTACTGCAAGACACAAGTACTACCTTACACTAGAGTTATTTACTCTGCCACAATACACGTGTAGACATTGATGGAGTTGGCAGGGGTATGAGGGTGCTTCAGTGCTGGGGCTGCCTGGCAGCTGGCCCCACACCAAAGCATCCTTATGCCCCAGCCAGCCCCTGCACAGCATGTTGAGCCAGGTCAGAGCAGCCCTGACCTGGCAAGCTGATCCTCTGGCTCAATATGCTGCAGTCCTTGGTGCACGTGCAACTGTGGCACCCAGGCACAATATATTAAGGTGTGAACTGCACTGGAGTTTATTCAGCCACCTTATTAGTATGTGTAAATGTACCTTCAGATACTAATACAGCCACAGTTATATTGTAAAATGAACTAAACTCAGCTCTAGCAGTGACAAAGCACATGTAGCCTCATCCAGTTACCAAATGTCCAACAAAGCAAAAAGTAATTGATGAACACATTTATCTAAATCTCAGCATTACACGTAGGAACAAGCAGTCAACCAGAACCCATAAATGATAGTTTCCATATAGTGCCTTGCATTATATGAGCTCACTACACAAAAAATATATATATGTAAGCAAAACATAGCCCCAAATAGCATGACTGCACTTCAAAGCAGCCCTCAGCAATAGCATGCTGGGACCTCCTTTCAAGCATAATATACGTGCATTTGCTACATTGATACCCAGGAAATCAGCTTCATACAAATGATGTGCCTACAGAACATCACATCTCTATTCCCTCATTTTAAGGTGTGTAAGTGTCTATGTATGTGTAAACCAGAGCATAGTCTATCCCAATCTTATTTCTTACCTCCCTCATTCTATTCCTGCCATCATTCCATCTGCTTTTTCATTCACTTATCCATCACCCTTAGTTTCCCATGTGCCTCTAATCTCTGTTTCCCAACTAATCACCAATGTTTTCCCCAATTGAGAGGTGAAAAGAGAATGCCAGCACTCCAAGTCCCCGACAGCAGGCCTGTAAAAGTGAATGGATTTTTGTTATAGAAGAATAATATCTTTACCTGTTCCACTTGTAACTTAGTTTTCTCTACAATTATTATAAAACATTTAGCTAGTTTTTAATCATACATTTTCTGTAGAATTTACTTTTATCTCCTATGCTTCTGATTTTATACTTGTTAAATATTATATGCATTAATCTCTAACCACACTGTCTACTGGGGCTCACTCCCTATGACTCCTAAAGGGTTTAATACAAGTCAATCCATTATGGCACATGATAGCTAGGAAAAATCTAAGAAGTTAATATAAATGTTGACACTCAATTCTATTTCTTACCTACATTGTCATCTAAATCCCAGAAATGCCATTTATGCTCAGGTTGGTACTCTATTTCTGCTGCATAACCATACATACATGAATAGCTCCATACGGACGCAGAAATAAGACTGCCAACCTGAGCATTTTGGGGAATCGGACAACCATGTATGTAACCAAATCTAGGTGTCAAAGCATCCAATAAAGATTAGAATGCTACACAGAAGTTTCTTACTATATTCTGTGGGAAATGTACTAGAGATTTGGGCCTGTTCAAATGACACATCCAAATAATCTGACATTTGGTTCAAGATTATTCACAGAGTTCTTTATAAAGTATCAATTTTTACCTAAAGTTTCATTTTTCCCCAATGGCAGACAATCCAAAGTCTCTTACAGTGAAATAAAATGCAATTTTGTTGTAAAGGTGATGTCACTGCATTCATCATTTGAGACTAATGTTACTCATAGCTCTTCTTCCCTGACTACTTTTTATTTGAAAGGAGTGTATTTTGCAATTTCATCAGCAATCGCTTAGATGTATGTAAGCTAAATTTATGTATCTGTGCTTTGTTCCATCTTGAATCTGTGATAGTCTCCTCATGGTTAGGATATAAATTTTGGTGACAATTGCTGAACCCTGCAATAGTGAAACTTTTGATATACCGAAATGCTCTTGAGGCTAAAAAGCAACTTAAGACAGAAAAAAAAACTTTTCTATATGTTTTCAAAAGGCAAACGTCTTTTTTTTCCCCTTGAGTTTTATTTATTGCTCTATTTTAGTTTTCTTTGTATTGCAGGTCTCCTACACTGCTGTACTCCTCCTAATATTTTTAAGATAGTTAAGGATGATTTCTCTGAATTTTCATTTACATTCATTTATGAGTTTAAAACTGTTAAATCAATCATGGTTGTAATAGGTTTAATACTGAATACTACCAATAGCTCAAATCATAGGAAATGGCACACTGGAATAGATCAGTAAAAGCACCTACAAAGTAAGGTGCAAAACAACACATAATAGGTACAGTGGAATAACTTGTACATAAGGAAAGTTTATTTTTAACTCCATCAATTGGACACTAGCTTTTGTGCTGAAGCACTGAGGTTTATATTTTTAGTCCCTCCACTATAACCGTGAATGTTCTTGTTATCCAGGAGTCTAATCCTTCAGTTCACTGAGTGCTGCTTGAATAAGGACTGCAAGATCAGGTCCAGTGTGACATAAATGTATTCTACTTTCATGTTTACATAATCAATATAGCTGTGAGCAAAATCAGTTTAACAACGTGTTTTAAAAGGGCAACATGACATTATATAAATGATTGCACCTCAAAAAACCACACATAGCACATTCACATGTGCTAAGTAACCCAAGTTTAGCCAATCTATTGCAACTTTGGAAGATAATAGTAGAAGGTTTATCACAAGATTGTAAGTAGGCAGACAAGGTTCCTTGGGTGAATTTGATATCTTTTATTAGACCAGAGGATTCAGCCATTATGAACATTGCATTACCTCCAATTCATGGTTAAACAGAGCAAAGTGATAAATCTGTATGATAAACACAGGACTTAAATTTCCAACACATTTAGCTTTTATTCTTCCTGAACAGATAAATAAATCAGCCAGTTTAGGAAAACAAAGGCTATTATTGAATGTTTTCAGAAAAAAAAATCTCATCTTGAAATAAGCAGAAAAACCAGTAAACCAAGAACTGCTTAACTGTCTTCTTTGAAGAGTATATCGGGATAGACTCATTGCACAGCTATGTTCCTGTCCACTTACTCTTCCCCTTTCTCCCCTTGGCAGTCTTGCCATCTTCACCAAGGAATATGATACTGCCAGCAGATGGATCACCCTTCAGATTATCCTGGATAATCCCTAGATGTGTATTAGTTATATGACTAGATTGCAGGTTGCAAGTGTCGTTGTCTGGGGCCTTCTTTGGCTCCTATGGAATGGATCTTTGAAGGTGCTGTTGCCACAGAAGCAGCATCAAAAACCATAAGAAAGAGAAAGTGTAATTCTTTTAAGTTTTTATAATACTATAATTTTGGTTTTATCACCTTAATGATGACCTTTTAATATAGCTTTTATATGCAATATATTGGGCTTTAAAAATACAAACTAAAAAAAGAAAAAAATCTATCAAATGGCACCATATTGATGCCTACAAGGTATTAGCAGCAGGGCTGGAACATCTAGATTTACCATCCAAACATCTGCCACTTAAGATAATGAAGCAGTTGAGGAGGGGGATCAGATTCTGTTAATGGACTCACAGAGTTTTTTTGACAGAAGTGGAATGGTGAGATTGAGGAATCTTGAGTAATATCCCTGGTCTTTGGGTGGGGATGTGCTGTGCAAGCATAGACTCTCCCATTTTACTCACACTGGTCATCTTTCTGTCCCATTGCCATACAACCTATCTCTGTCTTAGGCCTCTCTCTTAACCTATCCAAGCTCCCTGTCACAGTCCTATTCTCTTCCCCTACTCTGTTCCAGTCACCTATCCTCCAACTTCTTCTAGGATCTTTGCCCCTCCAAGTCTTCCTGTCCACATCAGTTTCTTCCCTGACTCCCAGTCCTGTCCTCCTCCCCTTACCTAATCCTAATTTTCTCACCCAGACAATTCAATTCCTCAGTGCTGGTTCATCATGCTGTTCCTCTCCCCCAGGGTCCCTCTTTTGCTCCAGACAGGACATGCCACCACTGCCACTTTTCTATTTGTTCTCCAAGCTTCCTGTTAGATGTCTCTGCTTCTCCCATCCATATTCCTCTCTCTTCATTGGTTATCATTCCCAGTCTTTTTGTCTGATCTTGGTGTTCCCCTTGGCCAACTAGCTTCCAGCTATTCATATTCTTCACCAACTTCTAGTCCCAGTCTACATCATTCACATGCAGCCTAAAGAACAGTCTATCCATTTTTAATAAATCATAGATGCTCTTTTTCTTGAAGGTTAGCTAAAACTTTTATTTATCCTTCCTTAAAGTGGGAAAGAACACGTCTAAAGTGTTCAAAAATAAAAACTGAGAAGAAATGTGGATTTCATAGTTATGTTTTTCGGTATGTGATCTTCCCTGGTTCATTCCCAGCATGAGGTTTAATCATTCTTGTTTGTACCTCTAGAATGCTTCTAATTTTAGGAATAGCAATTGACTGCATAATAGCTCCAGTATGCTGGGCTCAACCTTCCAGTCTCAGATTTAGTCCACAACGTAACAGCTATAAATAGTGATCTACCCTACTTGTGATTTCATATTTTTCACAGAACCTCAAGAAAAAAAGCAGTTTCTGCAAACCCTGCAAAAATGGTAATTCCCACAATTTTGTCTTAGAATCACGGAGGTGGGGGGCGGGGGGGAGAACTTACTAAAAATAAAATACTGGCTCCCAAATGGGAGCCAGAGGTCCTTGGGTCTGCTGCAGCCCAGCCTTGCAGCCTGCTGGGAATGGGAAGGGAGGAAGAAAGCTGCTGGCATGAGAAGGAAGCAGCAGAGATGGTGGTCACCCACCACCCCTTGCTGCTGATTGGCCAAGAGAACTGTCCATCATGCTGCCATGCTCCTATCTGTCAATCAGTGGGGGGGTCGCATGATGAGCAGCCTCTTGGCCAATCAGCAGCAAGGGTAGGGCTTCCAGGTCCCCTCAGCCAATCAGTGGGGGTGGGGCATCATGAAAAGAAAATGAAAATGGTGCCATGCCCCACAACCATCTTTCTTTCGCCTTGGTATAATTTAATAGGCCCCTAGCTATAAGGTCCTCTGTCTACAAAGACCATCCCTAACCTCCTATACTAGACACAAGAATGCTTTTATGTCTGTCTTTTCTCATCCTGATTGGTCTTAACTTGCTTTGCTCACAAAGGTTTTTTTTGCGGGGGGTTGGTTTTGTTTGGCGGGGCAGAGGGAGGTCGCAGGATCAAATTAGCACTCAACTCCTGCTATGCCTGGTCAATTCTGATGATGGTAATTTCTAGGCCTGAGTGAAGTGGAAAGTATTCATTTCAGATTCACATTCAGCCAATTTGGAGGGAGATTGATTCGATTTGGTGATTCGAGTCACTGTCCCAATTCGATTAGGCTGATTCGGATTCAGATATTCAGCCATAGAGTACAATGGGGAATCACTAAATACCTATAACTTAGTCATAAGTTATAGGTATATGAATCTTTTTTTGCAGATTCATATGAAAACAATAGGGATTGTATCCCCTTTTGACGGCACAAAGCCTGCCAAGTTTCAATGAGATAGCCATAAGGGTTTAAGTAAAAGTGCCCCTCAAACTGTTGAAAGCTAAACTCATATCACGCGTGTGTGTTAAGGGGTATAGGTTGTAGTCGTATTGGTCTAAGGACATAGGCAGACAAAGTTCTTTGGGTCTATCTGATATCTTTTATTAGACCAACTGAATAGTTGGAGAAATATATTTAGCAAGCTTTTGAGTTTAAAAACTCTTTGTCAGGCTGTCTGACAAAGCATCTGCAGTTGTTGTGTGTGCTCTTCCTGGATGGAATGAATAGTAAAGAAGCCAGTGGCTGGTATGCATGCAAGAAAGCCAGTCAGTGACTATGTAAATTGAGGCATCAGAGGGTGAGAGACAGACTAGGGGGAAGGGGGGAGTGGGGGATGAAGAGGGATGTAGCAGGTAAAAGTGGAGAGGTACCTGGGGAGTCAGATGTCAGGCAGGTTATAGTGTGTCATAAATCCAATGTCATAAATCCAATGTCCATGAGTTTTTGTATCTAGGAGGTTGATGGAGTAAAGTTCATAGGCTCATCTGTGAAAAGTGTTTTGTAAATTCCCTTTGCTGTAAGATTCAGGAATGGTGATGGTTCTTGGCCCGCCAACCTGTTCTGAGCCAACCGCCCACCCCTCTTTCACCTGCCATGCCTTGATGGAAAACTGATTTGGGTGTTACCCAGGAGGGAAGCTGTCCATTTAGGCCCCTGATGTCTAGAGATCACATCCATTCTGCAGCTCCGTACCCTCCCTACACTGTAGCTCATGCCTCACAGATTGCATCCTTCACCCGGTCCAGCTGTGGCCCCCTCTCTGGGACCTTTGGCTACCCCTTAGGCCCTGGCCCCATGTTCAGGCCAGTCAGAATCCCGAGCCTCTTGCTCTGGGCACTCCTCACAGTGGGCCTCTGGCCCTTCAACCCTGCCTTTGGGTCCTGGCCCCAGCATGGACCGGTTGAGGTCAGAATTGAGCTGCCTGCCTGTAATCACCCTCACAACTCCACTGCAATCCATAAGCCTCAGGCCTCTCAAAGATCTTACAGGTCTGGGCTTTCCCGAGCCAGGACTGTGCGTGTATGCGGTGGCTGGAGGTTATCAGGCGTCCCCTACCCACCTTTCACCATGGAGGTTTGTGGTCCTGGCATTTCCTGGGGCTGCCATACCACTGGCAGTCCCACCAGGCCTCCTTCCCATGTCAGGGTGCACTTTCAGGTCATACCCAGGACCTGGGGCCTCCTCCTTCCACACAGCCCCAGGCCATACCTCCAAGTTCTTCCTAGCATGGGAGCTCAGCAGGGAAATGTTCTTCCCTTGCTGGCTGGTGATAAACTAAACTGCCACCTCCAGCTCTGAGAGCAGAGCATTAAATGGTTCTGAAAGCAAATTTAAAAAGCAAATAGGTATGGAGTGAGGAGGGTGGCAGTCACTCCATCTGCACACGTGGAGCTTGGGGAACCCCAGCAGTGGGAAGTTCACCTTCAGGAACTCTAGCCACTCCACCAAGTCAGGATCCAAGGAGGTGTAGTGGGGTGTCACAACATCTCCAGCAATGCTGAACATCCTCTCATTTGGAACACTGGTCGGTGGACAGGAAAGGTGTTCCCGGGCAACCAGGACCAGATCCTGCCACACCTGGTTGTAGGTTGCCCAATAAGCCAAGGGGTCACAGTGCAGTGGCCCCACATCCTCAATGAGTTAGGTAGCCACCAGGGCCTGATGGTGAGGTATGGTGCCTTTGGACATGAACATTGAAGCCATGCCCTTGGCCCACATTGGTAGTGGCTGTGCTGGAGGAGTTTCGCTCATGGTTGGAGTGCTGGAATGAGAAAGTGGATCTCCCTTTTCCACATCCCCCCTGCCTCTGCCTTGACATCAATCCCCTGGAACTTCTCCATTTGGTTCTGAAGCTCCCTCACTATGGGGTCACCTGGTTAAGGAGGGCATCACCAGCACTGAGGCTCTTGGTGGCCTCGAGGAATGGCTTGAGAACCAAGGGGGGGAAAAATATCTAGTGAGGCTAAAGTGTTAGATTTCTGAAGGGCCAACTTTAGCAAACTTAGATGGCTAATTAGTCGGGTGGCAGAACTCAAGAGTATCGAGCAAATGGGGATCCAGGAGGGTTGGAAGTTTCTCAAGTGAGTGATCCTTGGGGCACAAAAGGAGTATATCCCCTTATGCAGGAAAGCAGGTAAGGGAGTTAAAAAACCTTCTTGGCTGAACAGGGAACTCCAGAAAAGATTGGGGGCAAAGAGATTTATAGGCAGTGGAAGCAGGGAGCAGCCACCAAGGAGGAATACGCCTCCCTGGTGCACTATTGCAGGGAATCAGTTAGGCAGACCACGACAGGACTGGAGCTTAGGCTAGCTTCAACAATTAAGGACAATAAAAAGTCCTTCTACAGATACATAGTGAGCAAAAGGAAGGTGCAGAGTAACATTGGGCCCCTGCAGGACAAATCAGTACAGCTGGTGGTTGACGCAAGGAAAAAGGCAGAGCTCTTCAATGAGTTCTTTGCTTCAGTATTCGTAAGTACTGACCAAGACAATTCCCCTCCACCCCCTTGAACATAGACAGATGTCCAAAAGACACCAGACTGTCAAAGATTAGTGCTGACTTAGTTAAGGAGCACTTAGAAGGGCTGGATGGGTACAGGTCAGCGGGCCCGGATGACCTCCATCCATGGGTGCCGAAGGAATTGGCCAGTTTCACAGCTGAGCCACTGGCCCAGCTATTCAGGTATTCATGGTGCTCTGGCCAGGTCCCTAAGGACTGGAAAAGGGCCAAAGCGGTGCCCATTTTTAAGGGGAGAAGGGACGAGCTGGGTAACTTTAGGCCAGTCAGTCTTACTTCTATCCTTGGGAAAATACTGGAAAAAATCATCAAAGAGCACATTTGTGAAGGCCCATCAGGGGAAATGATGCTGAAAGGAAACCAGCATGGGTTCATCACAGGTAGATCCTGCCTGATAAACCTTATAGCCTTTGATGACCAGGTCACACTGCCTTGACACAGGAGCTGAGGCTGATGTCATCTACCTAGATTTTAAGAAGGCCTTCAACACAGTTTTGCATCCTATTCTCATAGGGAAGTTAGCAGGCTATGGAGTGGATGCTTACACAGTCAGGTGGGTGGCCAACTGCCTTAGGGAATGCACCCAGAGAGTGGATGTGGACGGGTCGTTCTCAGCCTGGAAGGAGGTGGGCAGTGGGGTCCCACAGGATTCGGTCCTTGGACCAGTGTTCTTTAATATCTTCATCAGCGATTTGGATGAGGGTGTGGAGAGCACCCTCTCCAAGTTCACAGATGATACCAGGTTATGGGGCAAAGTTAACATCCTGGAGGGCAGCGAGCAGATACAGGCCAATCTGGACAGGTTGGATCAATGGGCAGAATGAAATAGGATGCAGTTCAACAAAGATAAAGTAAGGTACTCCACCTAGGGAGGAGGAATCCCCAGCACACCTATAAGTTGGGGGAAGACCTCATAGTTGACTCCAAGATGAATATGAGTTGGCAGTGTAATGAGGCCATCAACAAAACCAATCGCACCTTGTCGCGCATTAGCAGATGCATAACCAATAGATCAAGGGAGGTGATGCTCCCCCTCTATGCGGTATTGGTCAGGCTGAAGTTGGAGTACCATGTCCAGTTTTGGACGCTGCATTTCAAGAGGGACATGGAGACTCTGGAGAGGGTTCAGAGGAGGGCCACTCATGATTAGTGACCTTCGTGAAAGACCCTACGAGGGTAGGTTGAGGGATCTGGATCTCTTCAGCCTTCACAAGAGATGGCTGAGAGGAGACCTTGTAACCAGCTATAAGTTTATCAAGGGAGGACAACAGGGAATTGGAGAAGCACTATTTACCAGAGCACTTCTAGGAGTAACTAGGAATAATGGATACAAACTAGTGGAGAGTAGCTTCCGGTTAGACATTAGGAATTAACTTTTTACAGCAAGGGTGGCCAGAATCTGGAATGGGCTTCCAAGAGAGGTGGTACTATCACCTAACTTGGAGGTCTTCGAGAGGAGCCTTGATAGTCACCTGGCTGGGGTCATCTGACCTTGGTCCTCTTTCCTGCCAGGGGCAGGGGGTCAGATATGATGATCCTTTGTGCTCCCTTCCAAGTCTACAATCTATGAATGAATCTATGAACCACCAAGATCTGGGAGATGGTATCCCACTCAGTTTTCTTAAGGGGTACACTGATCCCAATCTTCCCAACCAAGGCCATCTCATGGATGGCCTTCTGTTGCTCCACCAGCCTTTCAAACATCAGGTATGTGGAGTTCCAATGAGTCTCCACATCCTGCATGATTTTGTCCTGTGAGATGCTCAGCTCTGCCTGTTTGTCCCACAGCATCTTGCCCCTCTTGATACTCCAGTGGAAGTAGCCCACCCCCTTCCTGCATTTTGAAATTAGTTAGCCGGTAGTGGTAGTGACAGGGCTGTCACCGGGAGCCCTGCCCCCCTCTAAGACATCCCTGGCAATGAGGTGGAATTTGTGTGCCACACAGTGAATGCCAACAAAGTCAGCATCGTACACCACCTTCACCATATGGCCCCGTTGTCAGTGACCATGAACCCACAGGTCAGCTCACCCTACCCAACGAGCCACCCCTGGACCATGCAGTTCATGGCAACCATGATCTCCCTTGCTGTGTGGGACTCATCCATCACCTCCACTTGAAGGAGAGCCCACTAATACCCTAACTAATCGCACGTGCTGTGTGAGGGAGAGATAGGCATGATCTCCACCCTGACTACTCCAGATGTACAAGATAAAGTGCAAAGCTTCCTGTGGCCCTGCCTTCTGCAGCTCTTTCCTCAAGTACATGCCATATATATTAAGCTATAATGAGACTCTACTGAGATATACAGATTCAAAAGGTTAATAAGTTGGTGACATTTTCACTTAGGAATAATAAAAGATGCATCCCTAATGCACAGTCATCCCCCTACAAATTTCAAATTCCTTTGCTAAAACATGGGAGTGATAGAGGACTTCATAAAAGTTATTAAAGAAGATTCCCTAGCCTTAATCCCAGAAATAGCTCAATCATTTTGAGAAAAATTTAGGTTGGAACAGATATCAACTAAGGAAATCATAAGCTTAAACAGTTAAAGTTTGTTGATGTTATCAGCAACCTTACAATGGGAAATCATAGACGAGCTTAGTACTAAGCATTGCTACCTCCCTGTCTAAAATACAAATATTAGCTATATGGAATAAACAGATTGAAGTGAGATGATAATATATAAACAATTTGTACCCAAGAAATTTCTCATCTTGTGGAAATTTAACAATATGGAATCACTAAGAAGCAGGAAAATGTACCACCTCCTAGCTAATAGAACTGTATTGCTTTTATATCTATAGATTTTTGTTGTTCTTGTTGAGCGCATGTCAATATGCATTCTATTATTTTTAAATACACGTTGACATCAATCATCATTTGGTTCCATAGATGTCAAATTCAGTGATCAAAAACTCAAACGAGCCACAACCTTATGTGAGTATGCCTGCAAAAGAGAAAACTAGCCATGAACTGAACAAGGTTGGACAAGACTGAGTTAGCTGAGTGCCAATGTATAGTCAAGAGAAAGTTTATTCCACATGAAAAGTATATTTATCTTCAGGCAATCAAATTAATTGTGAAAGCCTCAAACAGGCTGGGTGCCTGTAGCAAATTGGCCAGTCTTCCAAGAAAAGCCTTCTCATTCATCCCCTCTGAAGTCTCTTCCCCCCAGTCTTACTGACTAAAGGCAATGCTCTATACAGTGCTCTTTTAAGATTCACTGGTATCATTAATTATCAGGTAGATCTAAGACCCCACATCTCAAGTATCTATCAGCTCTTCAACAACCTGAAGTAAAATTATCCATGTTCTCTTTATTTTTTCAGCAGAGCATCTGTTTTAATGTGATTCTACCATAATTACACTTCTTGTACATTTTTTTACATGTATGGGTAGACTCATGACTTACGCAGGGTAGATGGGCTGAAGGAAGATATGAATGCTCTTCTCCCATTCATGCAAGCATCAAAAACAAGATATATCTGTAACACAGAGTCCCAGAGGTGGCACACTCTGGCCACTCAGCGACCATGCCCTGCTCCACTCCTAGGGCGACCACTCCCCCACCCTGTCTCATCTACCATGCCTTGATCGATTATAGATTAATAGGGAGGCTGCCCCTGGGACCTTTTCTAGGACTCAGTTCCACTGGTTTCAGGCCCCTGGCTGGGCCTCTATAATCAAATGTGCCTGGCAGGGCACCCAAAGTCTAATGGGCTAATTGTGTGGCTCCATAACCTCCCCTTTACCATGTCACATGCCTCATGGGTGTGACCAGTATGATGCCTCTTTGTTGGGGCCTCACCCTCCTCAGCCCCTGCCCCTTCAATCTAGCTAGACCTACCAAGCTAGGCCCACTGGATAGGACCCAGCTTCAAGGCACTAGCTTCCCTTGTGCGTACACAAGTTACCAAGCCCATGACTCCTGTATACTGGGCCCCTGACCCCTCTGTGTATGTGCCCTCGCTGGCACTGGGCCACTGGTCCCTCTGTGGCTCACTTAGCGCTCAAGCCTTAAGACTGCCCCTGGCAGGACTCAAGGTGATCAAGTGCCCCCCTGGACACCAGTTAGGTCTCCACCTCCCCTACAGCCTCTTCCATAAACTGCCAGTGCACATAACATAAATACAAGCCCCTGGGCTATAACATAAATAATAACATGCAGAATCCTTCTGCCCCTTCAAAAATATAGGCCTCTACTAACCCAGCATCCTGGACTCCCCTGAGCAGGAGCTCCTTGCTTGGTGGCAGCTATGGAGAGACTGCCCCTGCTAGCCCAAACTCTGGGCTTAACTGCTCCCTTGGTGCTGTATGCATCCAGTCATCTGACCAGCTACAGCTGCTGGCCAATTACCTCATTAGCTGGTTGCCCTGGCAACCTGCCTACAAAGCTCCCTTGCTAGGCTGCTGCTCTCTGTTACAATATCCTAACATTTTACAAAAGTCTAATAAAGGGAAACCACACTTGTCAGCTAAGTATATTCAATGGTAGTTTAAATGTGATGTCTAATAACATGGCTTGCTCTGCATCTCCTTATTGTGTCTGCTAAAACTAGCTACATGCCACTCATTTTAAAGCAATGTCAAGATGTGCCATTCTTCATTCTAAGAGCACATAAGCAAAGGAGGATTTCTTGCCAGAAGCATTGTTGGCACAGGCAAAGAACAATAGCTCATACAGAGAGGATTTCACATAAAAAATACCTCATAGATTCATAGATGTTAGGGTCAGAAGGAACCTCAGTAGGTCATCGAGTCTGACCCCCTGCCCTGGGCAGGAAAGAGT
>NW_005842170.1:890037-920960 GCF_000455745.1 Alligator sinensis | reverse complement strand
CCCCCCCCACCACCACACACACACACGATGAATTTATAGGCAGCTACAAGATCACCTCACAGCCTTCTCTTGTGAAGGCTGAAGAGATCTAGGTTCCTCAGTCTCTCCTGATAGGGCCTTGCCTGCATGTCTCTGACCATATGACTGGTCCTCCTCTGAACCCTCTCAAGATTCTTTGCATCCCCCTTGAAGTGCAGTGCCCAAAACTGGACACAGTACTCCAACTGTGACCTGACCAGTGCTGCATAGAGGAGAAGCATCACCTCCCTGAACTTGTTCATCATGCACCTGCTAATGCATGACAAAGTGCAGTTAGCCTTGTTGATCACTTCATCACACTGATGACTCATGTTCATCTTGGAGTCAGCTATTACTCCAAGATCCCTTTCCACTGCTGTGCTGCTGAAAAGGTCATCCCCCAGCCTGTAAATGTGTTGGTGGTTCTTTTTGCTGAGGTGAGGCACTTTGCACTTGTCTTTTTTTGAACTGCATCCTATTTCATTCTGCCCATTTTTCCAACCTGCTCAGATCCACCTAGATCCATTCCCTACCCTCTGGTGTTTTAACATTGCCCCATAATTTGGTATTATCTGCAAACTTGGACAGGGTGCTCATAGCCTACGCTGGGGCTGTATTATTGGTCAAGGGAACTTTCCTCCACTGAAGCTGACAAATCCTGCCACAAGGAAGTACGCAACTATCAACCCCAACATGCAATGGAAATCATAATCAAATGATTATGATTGACTAAAGAGCCATCATCTTACTTTGCTCAACAGATGATTTGCATCCAAAAAGCCTTCTCAAACAACATGTATCCACACTGCCCAAACTCCACCAACGAACAACCCAACTGCATTCACAAAGTTTACTACTTTCTCCCATATGTTGCATACTTGCCTGTTCAGTAGGACAGCTTCAACAAGATGAAATGAGAGGATCCCACCCAGCCTTGCCCATAGTCTGATAGATAGAGTGGTCTCCTGTGAGCTGGTAGGTAGGATTTTGAATCCTTTCAGGGAAATGGGCCTGGGTCCCTAGGAATCCTTTCAGGCCAAAAGAAAAAGCCTAATGAATCTAAGCATTTACTGGGTTTTATGCCAATAAGCTGGGTCAAATGAGATCACTCTTTGTGGATCGCTGTGCTCCACCATGGTTTCCTCAAGCAGAAGGTTTGTGCATGGCACTACAACAGGTTTAAAAAGCCACACTACCCTGGAGCATACAATTGCCATGTAAAATCCCAGAGGTACTTTATCTAAATTCTGTGTAGGTACTATAGAAGTAAATTAGGATCCAGTGGTAGCATCTCACATAACAATATATACAAATAATACTTTCTACTATCAATATTGTTTAGGAAACTGTTCCATATTGCCAGACAATGACATAGTCTCAATTTTGATGCCTTCACCATCTCTCAGCTGGAAGTACAGTCAGTCCTCAGACTTACGACACAATTGGCTCCTGAAAACCACATCTTAAGTCAAAATGTCATAACTTAGAATGGATTTTCCCATAGGAACAATGTTATAAATGGGGGATTGGTTCCTGAACCAAGGCCTGCCACCCTATTTTCACCAAAAATAACCCAGAATTTTGTACTCAATCAATTATAGATGAGTAATATAGCTACATTAATGTATTTATATTTTAAATAGCAATCATATTGATTTGGAAGGAATTCTTTGAAGTGACTTTGCTGGAGTATTTGAAGGGTTTTTGGATAGAGTCTTCTCAGGAGTTTTGCTGCAGGTTTTTCTGGAGTCTTGTCTGTTTTCTGAAAGAAAGCATCCAAGGAAGTATGGACAGATGTTCTCCAGGGAGATGGGCAACACAATGAACTTGTTTGTTTGCGTGGCATCACATAGGATCAAACGTTGTAAAGTTGAAACCGATGTCAGAAAGTCCAAACAGGATATCAACTTATAAACGTCGTAAGTGCTGTTCATTGTAACTGGAAACTTCTTAAGTCAAGGACTGCCTGTACAGCAATGCAATATCGGCACAAAGACTTCAGCACTTACAAAACTCCCACTGGGACAGAATGCCTCTCCTCAGCAACATGAACCACCATGAGTGTATAAAGTCTCTTTTTATTTATGATGGCTTCCCATAACATTTCAAGTCAAATTCAGTCTCAATCCTTATTTTCAATGCATGTCCTGGATCCAAGGTATATATGAGGTTTCCTTCCTGAATCAAGGATCAGAAAAGAAGCCTTGCCCTAGAGTTCCAATTTGAATGCACCACAGACCAGAAATTGGGTAGATCAGATGGCTCAAGAGCTTGGATGGACCTGGGTGCCACTCCCAGGTCTCTTGAGGTAGAGTGCCATGCATACACTGAGGGATGCTCTGAACCATCTACTATGTCATTACCAGTTCCTGATGTGCCCAACAAATAGGCAAAACATAGTTTGGTGGCAGCAGACCCCATCTCAGTAAGGAGGCTGCACAATCATGCCCTGAAGACCACCTAAAATTTCCAGAATGAAGACTGCAGTCCTCCACCATAATGGAATTCTACACTATAAAAGTGTAAAATGCTTATCTATGTGGAAGACCTACTTTCCATGAGTTCTTGTCTGAGACTGTGAAAAAAACTCTATAATCTAAAGAACACAAAATATCCTGTTTCTCCTCCAAATAAAAAGCACATTTGTTTGATCTTTCCTATTCCAAGAAAGCAACATGTATATTTGTTTTAAAAAATCCAGAATGAAAATTCCTTGTGAAAACAAAACTCTACACTACACATACTTCTTCCTCTGACTAGAGGATGAGAAAAACATCTGACAGACATCCATTGCCTTATTTAATGCACTGTTGTAAAGTATTTGTATGCTAGAATGAGACTAGAATAAAATTTTATATAGACACAGAAATAAATCTTTTCTTAGGGATTTAAGTACTAGATTACTATTGAATAACTAATCCATCATGCAGCACTTTGCAAAAGTAGCAGTTATGCTCAGACAGCAAGCAAAAGGATCAGGTTCACAATATGCGCACAAAGTTTTCAGCTTATAAGAGCTATTTGATAACAACATTTATTACCTTTTGCTCAGTTGAAAAATGATTTCACTGGCAGGTTACTTTGTAAGAGGTTGACATAGATCGATCACCATATCAAAACCATCTCATTCAAAAATCTGAGGTAGGTGTAATTAGGACATCAAGTTGTATATGCATCACCATCACTTTCTCATATACCAGCAGGGGAAATTGTTTCTTCTGTGTTCTGTATTTTATAGCTGTCTATATGTTACTATCTTTTTTTATTTTAGAATCCCAAAGTAATTAGTTGCTTTTCACTAACATCTAGGGAACTCCCAACTCCACAAGTGGAATTTCAACAAGCTCAAGGAATTCTTAATTTCTGCTTTCAATATCCCTACTTAGTTTGATTCAGCTCCTTTACCTCTTGCTTTCTTCTGCCTTTAGCTTACACTTCCTTACACTTTCATTTTTGGATCTTGAAGCTGAAGCTTCACAGAACACAAAACTTGGATCTTAGATTTTGTTGTTGTTTTTAAAGAAATGGAAAAATGAATCAGATGAAATATGGATTCCTGCTAGATGCAAAATATATAGGCCAGGTTTCTGCTGGAACCACAAGAAGGCCGTGGTAGAATATATGCTTGAAAATAAAATAAAATCTATATGGCTAATTCAAAAGCAACTTCATCTAGCAATGAAACCGGGCCTGTTGATTTGCTCACTGGCTGAATTTGATGTTTTGTTACTCATTGTTAATGTTTTTACTTAACTGCTGTTGCTGAAAATGGTGTGTAAGGTTGGCATAATTGTGTGTACCCAAGTTGATTACCTCTTATTGGCAGCCCTGAATGTTCCATGGTTGTTTCTCTTAATGTAGGCATAAAGAGGGCAGGTTGAAAATGTTTGGATATTTTTTCTATAAAATATTAGGTTTTGAGATTTTTTTTTATTTTTATTTTTTTACAGAAAACATCTACACAAGTAGCTTTCAGGAAATCCCCAGCAGAAAACTTGCTAATAAAACCATTTTCAGAGACTGTCAGGCAACACAAGGGACTGGCAAAGGGGAAAATTACACCTGTACATTTTGCCATTGTTTAGTTAAGCATTTGTTTGCACTGTCAGTTCGTTAGCAAGGGGGAAGTTTGGAATCAAAATCATTGGGGAAAAGGATGCCAGCAGGTCTTAGATGAAGCTTTACTATAGTAATGTTTGCATGACAATACAATTGTGTTAATTAAAGTTTAAATGCAATTACTAGCACCTCATGCTCTCTAAGTGTACATGGTCTACTGACTCAGGGAAATTTAGAAAATAATAAGCACCAAATGCTTCAGCTACACCCTAGTTCTCTAATTCCTCATACTGCAGGCCACTTTAACAAAACAAAGTTACTGAGTACTCTCTCTCCTGCCAGTCCCGCCAGACATCAAACCCACCTAGCTATGTTGTTATTCTTCTTTGTACCAGTCATTTTCAAATAGAAAATCTGACAAATAAAATGGGAGATGACCATCTTCATAGTACCCCTTTACCACTATGCTACCACCAGTCAGTCTCAGAAACTCCTGAGGGGCAAGCACTTTTTAATTATTCCTCCTTTTCCCAGTACCACTTACTGAGATGCTTCAAAGCACTTCTCATCAAAAAAAAATCTTTTGGCTCTCTCCTCCCAAATATCACCAGGATCCCACACCTGCTGCCTTCTGTTCATCCTTCCTGATCAGTGAAGCATGAAAGAACTTAATTGGGGTCCAGCAAATCACACCACTAATCAAAATTGTTAATTGGCTAAGTCTATAAGGTTAATCCTAAAAGAGATCCAGAGGAGGTGCAATGGTACAGTTGCATCCCACCTTTCCATACTCTAGCTCAGTAACTCTGGTTCCCCACAGCCCCAGACACCTGGAGTTCCCATGCTAAATTGGACCAGGGAACTTTAATTCATTGAAGCAGGTAAGAACCCACTCCCCTCTTGGCACCCTCCCCTTCTCTGTGCTCAACAATACCTCCACTCCCATTTCCCTCCCCCCACCTTCTTCTCTACTTATGCCTCTGGACATCACTGCCACTCTTCCCAGATGACGAGGAGTAGGGGGAGCTTGAGAGCCACTCCTGCCTCACTCCTGTTTTTTAATGAATGGCATCATTCTTCAGGCATCTTCCATTCTTACAACCTTGACATTTAACAACTCAGTGCAGCTTTTCACTTTACTGCTTGCTTCAGCAACACAAGCCAGTTGTCTGTAACATAATGTGATTTCAAGAAAGCTGATCACTACACTGACTTTATTTCAATGTTCCTACTAAAGAAATTTTTTACTTTTGCATATACAACTTACTGTTAACTCTAAAGGAGATCATAAAATCAACAACATCTGCACTATAAAAGAATTAAAAGAACAGTCCCAAAGGAAAGCAGGCACTGCCTTTTAAAATATCACACCATCACCATTAAAAATGGCAATGCCTGAATGACTGGTTGCCATTTTGAATCTCCTATTTTTTCCAACTTCTGGCATTTGAATCTTATATATATATATATTGCATTTAAAACTGTTCTGAAGATATTTTTATAACATGGTTATAAGACACACACAAGCAGGTAAAGTCTATGTCTAAAATGTTAATGAAAAACCATTTATGTTATTTATTTATGATATTTGTTCAGTGTTCAGAACTGTTGATAAAACTGCTCTATGCAATAGTCAAATTTTCAATTTTTTTTTGCCAACCATAACATAGCCTGGGTTTCCTTTTTATTAAAATAAATAAGAAAGGTACATTCTTGAATATCAGCTGCAGCCTAGAGTTAAATTTTCAGCAAATTATAAAGCCTCACAAATAAGAGAGGCGTAACTGCTGACACAAATGTCATGTTGACTAGTGCCTATGTGTAGCAATGTTCAGCAATGCGACTTCAGTGTCCCGCAGGTGATAATAGCAACACGTGGAAATGTTGATAGCATTGTATTTACAATTATTCTTTAATAGTTAAGCTCTCATTCAGCACCTGCTTTAAACACATGTTCAAGTCCCCTTATTCAAGACAGCACTTTAGCATGTAATTAAGTTTAATTGACTTCAAAGGGATTTAAGCATGTGCGTAAGTGCTTTGCTGAATTGCAGCCATAAACATGGAAAATATACAAAACTATAAGGAGGAAATTAGAAGAAACAAAACTGTTCCTCAATACAGGGATATGCCTATCAATATTAGATTAAAGGCATTTTCATTTGTACTTGTGCTTCATTCAGTGACTGACAGATAAATTATTCATGCGGTTTCTCATATACTTACCATACTTCCAGTATCTGTTCTCTTCCTGATGCTTTAGCAAATGCTGCTGACATGTCTTCATGTTGCATTATGATGATGACACATTGAATCCTTAGATTCTGACATGTTGGCAATGTGACAAGACCAGTATTGTATGCCACTAACAGTTCAGCAGATTATTGAATGTACTTCTCTCCTTAAGAATGACAACCACCTACCAATTGTATCTGAATGGCATAAGTAAATAAGATATAGAGGTCACAGAGAAGACTATATATAAACTTCATAAAAATCTCATGTTGACAAACTATCTTTGTTTAGTAAAGAAATGTCAGATATATTTTTTTCTGACATTTGTTTCTGTACTAAAATTCTGGGAGTATACTAGTCTTTCTTGACAAGCAATTTCAAAGAAAAAGGTAATATTGTTCCAAACCAGTAAGAGTGCCAACAGCACACAAGAAATTATAGGAGGAGGAAAAGGAAGAAGAGAAACATTAGCTACCCTTATTTTCATACCACTTTAAAAATCTCCAAGAGAAAAAGGTTTCTCAGATTTTACAGAAACTAAAACTTCACAAACCTCTAAGATACCTCAATAGTGTCTTGAATACATTTATATTTTGTGACTAATTTGTTTGTTGTAATGGTTGAGATGAGCTCCAAAACTCCTCCCCTCATCTGGCCTTTTATACAAAAGATATGGGCTGGAGCAGCATAAAAGGGCTGTAAAAGGTCCGTTTCCAGCTAGAGGAGACGTTTCCCAGCACAGCTACTGAGTAAACAGCCTTCAACTTCTTTCAAAAAATTCCCCTGCAAATCCAAATATAGAGGGGTTTGTATAGGCAGGTGTTGTAGAGGAGCAACATATCAAGGCAGGGCTGAAAAATAACATTGTACAGAGACCACGAGCAGCTCTCCACTCCCAACCCGCAGCTCCCCACCCCTGCAACCCCATCCGCTGATGTTGTGACCCCATTTGGGGTCACAACCCACAGTTTGGGAACCACTGCTCTGGAAGAAAAGTATGAAGTGGCTAAACCACAGGGAACCCTCAATTCACAAAATCCCTTCACAATGTTTCTGTTGTTGTTGTTCTTTTTTCTACAATTGCCTTAAGCGATGGGGGAAATTACCTGACTTGAAAAGCACAGTTCCAAATCTGGCAGCCTAGCACTCTTGTGAATAAAAGCTTAGATGCTTCAATGGAGAGCAATAAGTGGGACTGGTAAATGGTATTACAGAAAAATGGAGTGCAGATACCGCTTGTTGGAAGAGGAATGTTCGGCCAGAGAGGAAGCCGATGGCCAAAGCAATTTCTCAGGAAGTCAGATAAACTAAATATCTGTCTGTGAAGGTGAGATAAGATGGAATCTTCTGCTCTTAACACACACTACCAGTCCAATAAGAACTGCACTTTTCTATCCAACAACAGCTAAAGAAATACCTGTTTTCCACATGAAAAATCTTAACCCAATCCAATACCATCAAAGCTTAAACATAGCTGTGTATGTATGTGTCAAACATTTTCTTAAAGTATCCATTGTTAAGAATGTATTTAGTGTTCCAAGTTAAATCACTTCAATCGTGTCAATAAGCCCTCTCTGGAATTAGAATGTGGTAAAACGCAAGGTGTCATATCTAAACAGTCTGCCACCTGAAAAGGTAGCATTAAAATATTCTCCCCTGTTTTTTATTAGATAATACTTGGAAATTTTTTATAAATTTGAACTTGAGTTTTAATTGGAAAAAAATGATGTTCGCTAAACATACTGCCTTACTAAAAAAAGAACAGAACTGGACCCCAGTTTCACTACTGACAGACCCCAAACCAATGTGTGACAAAAACATTTTACTTAACCTAATTTTTAGTTTTCTATCTCTTGAATTAGAGCAGGATAATACTGAACTTAAAGCCTTTGAAAAAAGGATTAATTAGCGAATGCCTACACACAATTTTAAGGCTATGAAGTGATATAAAATGCACAAAGCATTCTTTACTAATAAATATGAATTTGGTTGATTTTTTAATAACCTATAATCTTATGCAAATTTTAGGTAAAGGATAGTGTATATAAATGCATAAATAATGACTATCAAAGGTTTACTTTTGTGGAAGGATTATTATTGTTATTTATCCTTTTCGTTACTTTAAGGCATTGGATACTGTATTTTTTCCAGACTAGCTATAGTATTAGTGGAATAGAAATACAAGGAATATAAAAATATAAAGCAAATTTCTGGCTGAATTCACTGAAGAATTAAATCTCTAACTTCATCTTCCTCAGCAAGTATTGATTATTTAGGCTTCTAGGAAATATTAATATAGAAAGGTCAAGCCTGTACAGACACAAGAATATTATTATAACAACAAAAATATCACCCTGCTATATTTTACTTTAAAATATCATATCTTTGAACTGGCTAGAAAATGTATAGCTTTGAAGGTCTCTTGCTTAGGGGGAAGAAATACTTAAGTGCCACATGCACAACAGGGTACTTTCCTTATGGTTACCAGCCTGAACAGCAGATTTATAATTCTACTGAAGTCTGACTTTTCTTTAAATGCTACAGTTTATTTAAATATTGCTTAAAACTCCTAAATATTGTCAAGAAACAAAGTGTGTAGTTACTGAAATGACCTTTCCTCACATGCTCTGCAAAGGATTCCTGAAGAGATGCGTCAGGTTTACAGTCCAATAACTCAAGGTGCTGAGCACCTGCTGTGAGGTAACAAGCACCTTTAGCTCCAAAACTTGCTATGATTCATCCCAATTTTTGCCAAATTTCCTTTGAAAAATGCCATTCTTTTATAAGTGCCTGTAATAAGAGCAAGAGTCTACAACAGACATTCATCCCAGCAAACAGAACCATTTGATTATGAGTCTTCCTTAAAAGTTTGAAAAATACAACCTATCAATGGGAGTGAAAATGAACCATGGAAATTGATTGGTTGGTTTTTGCCTTATATACAAAAGCCCTCTCCCTCTCTCTGCCCCAATACTGACCAACGTTCAAAGGTTTGCGCAGAGCAGAAATCATTTATTTCCAGTAAATGAATAGCGCTAATCATAGCTAAGGACTAGCACAGCACTCAGTAGTTATTACTATGTCTTCCCATACAGAATCATAGGAAAGCAGTGCTGGAAGGGACCTCACAAGATCATCAAGTCGAGCCCCCAGCTCAAGGCAGGGTCATCCCTGACAACCATCTCAGGCAAGTGTCTGTCCAGCCTGCTCTTGAAAGCTTCCAAGGATGGAGATTCCACAACTACTCTAGGTAGCCTGTTCCAATACTTGACTTCCCTCGTAGTCATAAAGGGCATCTATACACGTGCTCCGGGGTGAAGGGATGGCACTTTAATTACAGCAGCTCTGAGAGCCACTCTAAAGTGCCCACAGCATCACATGTATTCAGCATCCTGAGTTTCAAAATGGCCATGGGGTTGTTTTAACTAAAGCTCATTTGAGCATGCTAATTAGCACGCATCGGAGCAGAAGTCCATGATTTGTACAGGTGCCCATCACTCCTCCTAGTTTCCAACCTAAATTTCCATGCTGTAGCTTGAGGGCATTGCTCTTAGTCCTGCTAAGATTACAGCTTCAGAGATAAGTGCGTTCTCCATAATCATCCTTTAGGTATTTGAAGACAGTTATCAAATTCCCTGGTCTCTTCTCCAAACTAAACCATAGTTATTCAGCCTTTCCCCCAAGTCTCACCCTCCAGGCCCCTGATCATTTTTGTGGTTCTGCCAGGGACCCTTTCCTAATTGTGTAAATCCTTCTTCAAGTGTGGGGACCAGGACTGGACACAGTACACCAAGTTAGGCCTCCCCAGTGCTAAATAGAGTGAAAGAATCACTTCCCCTGATTTGAATGTGATACTTCTCCTAATACAATGCAGTATGCTATTGGCTTTTTTTTAAACAAGAGCACACTGTTGGCTCATATTTGGCTTATGGTGCACTGAAACCTCCAGGCTCTTCTCTGCAGTACTGCAGTTTAGCCATTCATTGCCAAGATTGTTTTTGTGCCTGCAATTATTCCATGCCAAGTGTGAGGCTTTGCATTTGGCCTCGTTAAGAGAACATGAAAAATTTTCTTCTTGGTTTATGAGCTCACCTGAGGCACATATCTAATGTCTCAAGAATGTATACATCTAAAAATGTTGGGAAATCCACTATGTTCCGCATATTCTAATATTTACCTGGTGTCTCCCCCTCTCCCCCCAACACCCATATTATAATTATGCCTGAGTAGACTCAAATGATTATATTGAGTACACTATACTCTTGAATAGTGTCCATATGGACACCACAGTTACAGCATATTGTCACTGATGTTAAAGATAGCAAAATATTGCCCCCAAAATAATCCATAAAACTCTGAGAAATCCTGCTAACCTTGATGTTGACTGACACCACCACACCAATGACCACCAGACCTGACCCAGAGGGCCCGAACTCCCCCTCTGCACCTCATGGACTCGGAGAGCTATTCTCAACTATGGACCACTATACTCCACCTGGCAAGGACCCCCACAATAGGATTCCTCGTGACTTCCTCATTCATCTCACCCCCTCCACCATTGTGGACGTATTGTATGGGTTTGTTTGTATCTATCCTCTTTTCTCTCTCAGCATTGTGACCCCTCCCTCCCCTTCCTGCACCCCACCTCCCACCCACAGGCTTAGCTGACTAACATTGTAATTATGTAACCTAGTACCATGTAAACCAATACAGCCTGTTCCATGGTCAGGTTGTCAGCGACTAAACTAGACCCACCTGGGCTGGGCTGGATGAGGAGGATGCATGGACACCCAGCAAAACTAAAAACAAGACCTGTCAAAGGGAGGATGATCTCTCTGTGAGCCAACAGCCATCTATACCTGGAGAGAAGATAGGCACCACCAGGTCATTTTGCCCAAAGAATCCTTAATGATGCAAAGCAACTCAACTAACCTCATACCAGATTGGTCGAGGCCCAGATTTACAATGGCTTCACCCAAACACAGGGCAAAGTGGAGGAGGGTTGTTACAGCATCTAAAGTGCCCCAGCGGTCGTGGCAGCCTCAGGACTGACTTGACTTGAGAATTACCAAGTAATCTCAAATCACTTTGAGATTATTTGTTAGAATTTTTTAATGAATTTCTCACGTTTACATGAACTTTCCATATGCATCTGAGTAATCAACTGTACTCCCAAAAATGCTCAGATAGTAAATCTAACACTGACATGTTCAACCTTCAGGAAAAGAGAAGTTTACATTCTTCTGTGTATGTATTTGAGTTAAACACCTCCAGCCAGGATACAGGAACAATAACCGGGCTAAAACAGACATCTTAGAGAACAATAATAATACCCAATGACAGCCACCTCACAGGGCTCACATCAAAACTGTGCTGAATATTATTAATGACAAAAAAATTTGAAGAAAATTCAGAAATGTGTTGAATAGTTGCCATTTCCTCAGTTTTCTTAAATTATTTGCCACCTACTTAAATTGTGAACAGAAAGATTGCTAAATTTGTCAGCTACATTGTTCTTTGCAAATTATTCACTCAGCTCTAGTAATGAAACTGCAAGTATTAATGTATCTAATATTTTTCTAAAGTATTAGTGTCCCTGTTTTGTAAACAATTTATTCATTAGGCACTTAATTCTGTATGCTTAACTAGATGGTTATGAGTAACTACCATATTAAATAAAAGTTAATATAATTAACTTTACAATAATCACAGTAAATTCTTCCCAGCAACAAAAAAAAGCAGAAGATTAACTCTTATTTTAATAGAGCCTAATTACAGTTGTATCTTGGTTTTGTTCATGCAGATATAATATATAAAAAGTGGCTTATATCGAGCAGTACACTAGCTGAAAGTTGTTTGCCTTCATGAAATATAAATTGATGTCATGAGTTTTTGCAAAAATGAGTTTCATAGTTTCATAGTTTCATAGTTTTAGGGTCGGAAGGGACCTAATAGATCTTCTAGCACGACCCCCCGCCAGGGCGGGAGAACAACAAAAAACCCTAAAAACAAAAACGGGACTCAAATGAGTCCAGCCAGGTAGGCATCCAGCCTCTTCTTAAAGACCCCCAGGGTAGGGGCCAGCACCACCTCCCTTGGAAGTTGGTTCCAGCTCCTAGCCGCCCTTACTGTGAAGTAGTTTTTTCGGATGTCCAATCTGTACCTCCTCTCCATCAACTTGTGCCCATTACTCCTTGTTATGCCAGCGGGGGCTAGGGGAAACAGCGTCTCCCCCAAACCCTTCTGGTTCCCCCTAGTGAGTTTATAGACGGTCACCAGGTCCCCCCTCAGCCTTCTCTTGTGGAGGCTGAATAGGTTCAGGTCCCGCAGTCTCTCACTGTAGGGTCTGCCCTGTTGTCCCCGGATCATGCGGGTGGCCCTCCTCTGGACCCTCTCCATGTTGTCCACATCCCTCCTGAAATGGAGCGCACAGAACTGGGGACAATACTCCAGCTGCGGCCTGACCAGCATCGCATAGAGGGGGAGGATCACCTCCCTGGCTCTACTCGAGATGCACCTGTGGATGCACGACAAGGTCCGGTTAGCCCTGCCAACCATGACCTCGCATTGTCGGCCCATGTTCATCTTGGAGTCAATAATGACACCAAGATCCCTTTCCGCCTCCGTGCTCTCAAGTAGGGAGTTCCCCATCGTATAAGTGTGCTGCTGGTTCCTACTACCCAAGTGCAGCACCCTGCACTTGTCCGTATTGAAACACATCCTGTTCCTGTTTGCCCACCCCTGTAACCTATCCAGATCCTTCTGCAATCTCTCTCTCCCTGCTAGCGTGCTCACCTCCCCCCAAATTTGTTACCCCAGATGTACTAATGAAAAGACTTTACACCTCACACATTACTGTACAGTATTTTTTTTCAACACTTAATTGTGGATGCAAAAGCATGGTCTTATGGTCTTGAGGGATTTCTTAACCTGGCTGTAAATTATTCTGTAATTTACTACTGGACAAGTATAATGGGATATGTAATTTATTGATAGTTATAGATTTATAATGGAACTGATAAATGTACCCACATGTTCAGAAACTAAAAAAAAAAAAAATCATTAATTTTTCCAGCATCAACTAATCTAGAATATGTTCAATTTCAAATTTGCTTGTTTTCATTTTTAAATTGAGCTTTATTCAACTTGTGTGAAACACATTCATGATCCTGTCTCCAAGGCACTACATTATTTGGATCTACTAAAATAAAGTCACCCTCATTCTATGTCATACACATATTGATAACCTTATAGCCAAAAAGATTTCATATTAGTTTCACTGCACACTAAACAGAAGAAAGAAACAGAATAAACCACTATAAAACTCTGCTGAAGAGTTCTCATGTTGGATTTACATACAGCCAATATGGATTGAATTAAATCTCCCAGGAGCAATTCTATCTCGACTTGTAAAACAAGGCTTCACTGCCACAGACATCAAAAAGTTTGCCAACAAATCCTAATAAACTAGTACAGACAGTCAATCTTTGTCCAACACTAAGATGACCAAGAGTCATGCATTATCTACCAGCAGTGCAATCTCCCTGTTTTCTTCTATGCTAGAAATACAACATAAAAAGATTAGAAAAATAAGAGCTAACAATATCCCAGTTGTCACACACACACTTTCCCAAGAACCTCTGTCAAAGTAGGGAATATAAGACATATCGTAAAACTAGGTCAAAGTCAAGAGATGGTTTCTTGAAAAAGAATCTAAAGACTACTTGAAGGAAACTCATGCCCATCTCCAGCACATATGCATTAACAGCTTTGAATAGTAATGGACAGAAAACCAATCTAATTTAGATCTTCCACACAGAGGAACTAACAGCCTGACTTCAAAATGAAGGAAAGTGTGGCATGGCTATCCAACAAGTCATTTTAAAACCACTTACAACATTACTTTTAGCCAAGCTGGATACATTTTGAAGATACTTGTGATTATGCTTTAATCTTATTACAAAGATGAGATGATAGGGGAGAAATAAGGGCAATTTTTCCCCATAGCCAAAGCTCCACTAAGAAAACAGAAAAAGAAATGAAATGTACCCATATCCCAATTCACAGCCTAGCACTTCCATTTTTGCAGATTTCAGGCAGTGGGGTTACTTAGGGTTGTGGATATCAATAAGCTGCTGTCTTTCTTACACCTTTAATAAGGGAAACTAAAAAGGACTTTGTAACTGGGAGGGAAAGGTGAAATCCCTTCACTTGCTGTCAGCTGAAGTTTCTGCTTAACTGACTCAGGCTCATGCTCTTCTGCATGTTCCTGGAACTGCTGCTAAATTATAGAATTCATTCTGGATTTATCTGAGAAAAATAAGCAAGCACCTGTATTCACAAACATGCAATGAGCCTAAATGGTTGAATCCTAATTATCTTCAAAAACACTTTAGCTCATATCTAATTAAGATACTGTAGTAGAACGAGTAATTATCACATTATTGCTAGGATGACTTTCAGTAACTCACACTGGCAATAGGGCAGAAGCAGTGAAAAAATAATTATTTTAAATGTGAAAAATAGCTGCCAGAAGAAAACATACATGAATTAACACCAAACAGTGTTTTTCTTAAAGAAAAAACAGCAGCTAACACCACCACCATGTGCTTTTGATGTCAATTCTCTCAGTCCTTAGCAGAATATTACTGCAAGCACAAGGCAGTTACTCTTCTTCCAGGTCTCCTTAAGGAAGGGGAATTAAGAGTCAATTTTCTATCAACATTCCCATTGATGAAAGGACTGTATAAATCTAGACCATAGGCAAATGTGGTTGTTTAAAGACTCAAGAATCTAAAGCCTTTCCCCTTCATTTCATTCTATTTATAAAGTCTCAAGGCAAAACAAGTTTCTGCTGTGGAAGGCTACTTGCAGCATAAAAGTTCAATACAAAAAGGAGCCAAATGATATGATCCAATGGGCACTAAAGGGAACTTTCATATCTTGAGGATACAACCATGCTTTATAAAAAATAATAAGTGTGAGGAAAGGGGAAACAGTTGCACGTGTGTTTTCATGAAGTATCATTTGCAGGCCTTGTACTCAAACCATTCAATGCCAATTAAACAACCTTTTTTAGGACTATCTCACACACTGCAAAATTCAATAAGCTTCCTTTCTCTCAAAGCAAAAGAAGAATCGAAGTGGGCAGCAGCATGTTTATGCTGATTAGAAGCGACAATATTTAATGGCAGGAGTCCACAGACATCGAAGTCTAGCTATGATGGCTTACACCAGCTTTGTATTTGGCCAAATACAAAGAACATCAGCCAAATGCAAAGAGGTGCTTAGTACATAAAACTTCATTACTCAGTGGGAGCTGCAGGAGCCAAGTTCTTCCCAGAATGTGGTTCTACTTCTGGTTTTCATCATTGCAAATATTCTTAAAGATTCCTGTGATTCTGGTGCTACTGCTTTAGACTTTCTATATAGTTCAGTAATAGTATTCCTAAAACAAGAAATGTAACAAGACCTAATACATTATTATAAAATGCTCCTTGCACAATAAAAGGTACCACTTATGTTGATTTCTAGTCCTATTCTGTTTTGATGCATCTCAAGGTAGGGTTTTTGTTGTTACTGGCTTTCTCTTTTGTTTGCTGGGGTTTTTTATGTTAGCTCTACACTGTGCTAATTCTTTCAAGAATGTTTACACAATAACCTCTTGCATTTCTTTTCTTGTCAGTACACAGCATAAAGTTCCCACTCAATATCTGTCAGTATGGTTCATCACTCATATTTCTTATGGTGATATTGCTCTGCATAAAACTGCATTTTCATTTACTGCCAGAGTCACCTACATGATACAAGTTACTCTTTAGCTTGGCCAGTAATCGTTGGACTGCAATCCCCAATCCTCCATGTTGTTGGAGCACTCCAAATTTGTTTAAAAGATATTATTTTTATAATCCTGTGAGTCTTTCTTCAATCAAAATAGGAGGCTTCTTTGTTACATAGAACTGATTTTAAACTACCTCATGTGTAAATAGGTCCTTTTTTCTGATTTTCAGGAATCTAAAAAATAACATTGTCAATTAATATGCTTAACTGACATTCTTCTCATTTCCATCTTCATTTCCCTTAAGATGTATATCCTCTAGATGTTATGCTTTATCTTAGTGATTGCACTATGTTTCTACAATCTTTACACCTTCATGGTATTTTAGGATGTTAGGGGCTGGAAGGGACCTTATAGATCAGTCAACTGATCCACTAGGAGGAACTTAAGCATACTAACTTAACTGATTTAGGCAGTCTCGCTTCCTCATCATAGAAAGACAAAACCAAATTCCCTTAATCCTTAAGTATATTTCTCTTTCAGTATTTTGGATTGCTGAACAATTTGAAAGTGATTATTTTTTCATTTTTTTCAAACAGTCTTGCATTAATGCAAGAGATCCCAGCTGGTTAGAAGGTTTATTTCCCTAGCTTGTTTCTTAGGTTGGGTAATAAAAATTATGTAGTATTTAGAGGAATGAACTATTTTACAAATATCATTAGACTTGACATTATATTCTTTACAGACTGTAAACCCCAACTTTACTTTAAGAACTGAATTTAAAACTTCTACGCCCTTTATGTGTCTGGCATTGATATCATCTCAAATGATACATTTAAACCATGCTAAGGTCAAACTCTCTCTTGTTTTGTGACACTGAGTTGTTCGTTCTGGATGCACCTGAGGGAATTAGATGATGCATCCATTTCATCCAGTACATATATTCAGCTTTGTCTTTGATATATGAACTGCACTCCTCCTCCTCTCAGCTTTCAGACACCTTCTTCATTATATCAACTACATCATGTAAAATAAGGTGACAAATGCACTTGCATCTAATATCTTTCCCCATTTTCATCTAAGCCTTTCAGGTCTTTTCTTCTTAGTCTCATTTTATCCATTATTAGCCCTTACTGCTATCTTAAATTATGTTTTAACTTCATCCAAGCTATCTATTTCTACTCACTTCCATCCATCCTCTTTGCTGTAAAAACTTTCCATTTGGTAAGGAGTAAAAGTATGCAAAAAGGTTGGATTTTCTAACACAATTATGGATCAAATTCATTCCTGGGGTTAAGACTGAAGGTCAAGGAGCTACTACAGAAATTTAAGCTTTAAATTTTAGACTATTCTTTTGAAGATTGTGCTAAATAACTTTTTTATTTTTACAGCACTTTCCATCTTCTGAATTTCACCCACTATGGAATGTAACTGTCATCTTAATAATCCAATACAAATATTACATCAATTTCAGTCTGCATCAATAAACCTTTGTCTTGTGAACTTACAACACCTCATAAACTAATACTGAGGCAGGATGGTCCTCAATTAGATGATCATTTTACATGAAACCTGAAGGAAATACAGAAAATGGTGGTGGTTTAGTATACTTTTTTCTTTTAATTCATCCACTACTCAAGCATGGTACAAAGGAACATGTTATCGTTAGAGTAATCTTTTGGACAAATCACAGAACCCATGGCAAATTTCATAAGAGAAAGTTTATTAGCCCCAGTATCCTGGACAAAATCTAGCTAGAGCAACTACCTTCTGCATATATAAATCACCCCTGCAGTTACTGGTTTTGGTCACCTATTTCGCTATGAGTCCAATCCAAAGCACAAATTCAAAAGGAAGCTCTGACATGAACTATTGCATAGTTTTTCACCCAAAAACTTGCTAAGAACATTTTTCCAACTACTCAGTTGGTCTAATAAAAGATATCACATCTACTCAAAGAACCTTGCCTGAACAGATATTAAATATTTAGCTTTGCAGGAAAGAAGGAGACTCCTGAATACAGTTGCAGTGCTCTGGGATTCTTTGGGTTGGAACATAATGTATTGAATTTGGTACTTTATTTTACAAACAATTAAATGTTAAATAATTTTTTGCAAGGTTTAAGAATCAGTTATTAAGATAGGACAAAACAGCTGTGCCCAATTCTTGTTCTACTACACTAAACACAACTGCCTTTTAGAATTTCATTTAATTCCAGCCAACTATATAATAGGAAAAAAAAAGACTGCATAATCGATGTACCAAGTTTGTTTCCATGACGGTGGTTTGTAATAAAACTTTATTCATTTTGAATCCTTCGAGCTGTTCATGTAATTAAATAGGTTACCAACCCTCCTATCCGCTTCAGAAAATTTTACATGATTGTCTGAAGTTATATCTGTTAAAAATTAATTAAACAAGCTGAAGTGTCATGGAATTGACTAACTATCACCTAATAGATTTTAAATTCAATATGCCATTAATTAATCATGCAATTTCCCAGTGGAAAATATACATTATACTAATTACAATAGATCAAATATAATTTTCAACTATTTTTGACTATTTTTCTCTATCTGCTTTAGGTATATATCGTTTTTGTCATTCTTCAGATACAAAAGAAAGCATGGAATTTTATAAGGAATGAAAAATATACAACAAAATAAAAAAATTCCTCTAGAATTCTGATGTTAAAACCATTTGGCTTCCACATTGTCTTAGAGCCAAAAAAGAGTGACCCTGCCATTAGTTAGCAATGTGGGCATCTCTTATTTATGAAGATAAAGGGACCAAGCCAAAACCCATTAAAACAAATTGTCCAATTATGAATGAGATAAAAACTTTGCTTCTTTAATGCATTTTTCATAAAAGTGGAGCATATTTCAACAAAGAACATTCTCTATGTCCACAGAAGTTCATGAAATTATATTTCTCCATATGAGCAAGGAGAGGATAAGGCACAGAATGAGCCCAGCTTCATTGGAAATCTAGGAATTAAGATGTTTTCCTGCTTCAGAGCACTAAATCTTAAGCATCCTGATTTTAGAGAGTAGTCTTATGCCCAAATGTAATTCAGAGGCGTTAATTTAGAAGCATAAATGTCATCATTGTAGAGGGTGCTTAACTGTTGCTTCTTTACTCCCTACATTGGGAAGATGGATATGAGTGCTGCAAGACTCATATCTAGCAGAAAGTTCCACGCTGGGAAAGATTCACTGCTGGCATTTTTTTACACCACTTTCCAGCCCCTTTGTACCTCCCGAGCAGTGTAAAATAAGAATTACAGGCAACCCCCACTTAGTGCTCTAAAATTAGTTCCTGAAAAACTGAATGTTAAGTGAAATGAGGTCTCTAGGCCATTTCAGGCCTTCATTCCCTTGTTTTGTTCTAGACCTGGCTTCTGGGCCCCAGCCCCAAGCTCTGCCTTATCTGAACTCCAGGTCCTGCAGCCCCCTTTCTCTGCCTCTCCTGGGCTCTGGGTGCTCTGGCTATGCCTTGACCCTGTGCCTAGCAGGCCTCAAAGTAATCACATGCCCCTAGGGCACTAATGGGATCTGAAAAGCCACCCCTCATAGTCCTACCCAAATCAGTGCAACTCAGACAAAAGGACCTAAGCCCTCTGGCTTCAACCAAACTCCCAGCCAAGCTGCTGTATGCCCAGCTTCCCCTTGTCCTATTCTGTCCCCACTGCAGTAAGCTTAACATTTTTTCAATACTGCTAGAGGTGTTGTGACTTTTGTGGAAGTATTCAGTCACTTTACTATTTTCTCCATTTGTTCCTTTATGTTCCTTTTAGTTATTTTCCCTGAGTAAGTCTCTTAAAGGAGAGAGTGACTACTTTAGCTTCACCTGCTTGGTCCTGTATCATCCTGAATGTCAACAGTCAAGGACCTTTAATGGCAGTCATTATACATACAAAAATGTGTAATCTGTTCAAATGAAGTAGTAATAAGAAAGTCAGAATAGCCCTAAGATTGTAATGGTAAAACGTAGCAGTCATAAAACTTAGTTTCCCACCTATGGCCAGGGATATAATACCCACCATTAGCTACTGATCTGTTTCTGACAGTGCTAGAAAAACAAAAGTGGATATGCTTTTAGTGTCTTCAGTGATCCTGGACTGCTGCCAGAAAACAAGACCAACATACTTGACATTTGTTAGAAAGTGGTGCACTTGAGGAGCAGGGGCAATTGAGCAGGGCTTGTCTCTCGGCAGCAGTTTGAGAATCACACAGAAAGTAGTAGACCTACCAGTATTCCTTTCACTCTAGCAGACTATTCAAAGGCAGACTCATTTTTCAGCAGCCTTGTTATTTTCAAAACAGGAATCTCTCTAATGTTTTCTACAAAGCAAACATTGTACTTCTTTAGAATAATTTAGAAATACAGGTCAAGACTGAATCAGAAAATCAATTTTAGATTGACTAGAGTCTCTGTGAAATATATCACTTCATTGCAACAGATAAAATTTTACCTTCTTTTTCTTTTTAAAAATATAATGCAGAGCACCACTCATTGTATGTGCAAATACATGTGAACAAAGTAGAATAATGCTATAGGTACATAATGGCTGCAAGCTGAGTGGGTGCACTGTGCTTTAGAACCTTGCAGAAAGGGTAGCAAGAACCTTGCAGAGGGTACAGTAGCTTTTCCAGGCAGGAAAGTATGCTGTGCACTGTGGAAACTTTTTATTGGACTGTTTAAACTGAGACCAGAGCCCCCCTGCAAATCGAGGGCTCTGATTAGCTGTCAGTGCACCATAAAAAGGCAGAGAGAGAAGAGGGAAAAGAGAAGAAGAGGATCTGACTCCAACCTGGAGAGAAGGGCAGAGATGCAGCCCCCCACCAGGGAAAAGGGAGCTGAAACTTGTTCAGGGAGCAGACACCAAGATGGGAAACAGCCTGTGTTGCCCCATGAGGAGCTGATTCCCCACTGGGTGTGGAGCTGTGCAACCAGGGACACAAGTGCCCAGGAGATGTGGGGAAGCAGTTGGTCAGCAAAGCAGTAGGCTGGCTGGGAGAAGCTGCTGGGTTAGAGACCTGAGGAGGGATGCCCCTGTTTGAGCTAGGAAAGCTCAAGCTGCCAGGTTGGGGACCTATGGAGGGAAGCCCCTGTTTGAGCTGGGAAGGCTGGGGCTGCAGGAACAGAGACTTGCTGAGGAAAATCCCCTGTCTGCAGGTGGAAGTGCTGGGATGGGGAGACAGGACTAAGAGGGAGTGGGCTGAAAGGTCATAAACCGCATGGGGATGTGAGGGGACACCTAATCCCATTGTGTTTGCATAAGGTGCATTCAGAAAGAACAAAAGAGGCCTATCACCTGCCACAGCTGACTGGAGGCTCCTCTTGCAGTGTCCAGGAAGGATCAAGGGAGTTCAGTGTCCCCGGAGCAACAAGAACCTCTGCCATCTAGTGGCGGATCATAACTATGGTTGTGTTGCCATTTCTTGTATGGGGAGTGGATTTTGACCAGATGGGAAAATACTTTAAAGGGTTATAACCAGATGAAAGTAATCACTGAAGGTGTTTGACACCAGTAAGACCACCCTAGGTGTTGGAATTATTCACCTAATGTTGCAGTTGTAAATTTTATTCAAATTGTTAGTTTTATTATTATTATTATATTTTTCTTCTTTTGCTTAATCATTTCTTTTCTGTATATATAGCTGTACATAATAAAGAAATCAATGTGTTCACTGGGTTCAGAGTAAATTCCTGGGCACTGAGGGTGAGGGACATACCTCTCCACGGGACACTCAATCAGCATATCTCCCTGAGGGGATTCCCAGGGCTACTGGTACCCTGGAGGATCCAAAATCTGGCACATCACCCAGCCTAGTGCGCTGGCACAGGTTATAGGTAGAATTTTATACAATATCTTACAAGGCTATCAGTGCTTTAATTAAACAATAAACTATAACACAGAAGAAACAAAGGCAATACACACTTTCCACATATGGCCTGGTTGCTTTACTGTTCTAAGGAAGCCATTATTATTGTACATAAATAAATAAATACAGAGTAGTCTACAAAGAAAATGACAGAAACCAGTCTTATTTTCATTCAATATAAATAGGAAATATACTTATTTTTCTGTGTAGTAGAAGCCATTGCTGCTAAGAAATATTGCAGATTCATGAAGTGTATCTAGTCAAAATGAAAGATTAGTACACTGTCCATATATTAGCTACAGGGAAAAAAAAACATTGCATGAACTTGTAACCAGACAGTAGCTTATCTAGCCTTCTGCTGATGGACAAAGAGGTTCACTTCCAGTACAAATAGGCAATGTGATCTTTGTTCTGCCAGTTGCTCATAAATTCAAGATAAATATGAAGCACTGTATAGCAGATGCTTCATTTATCCACTGCCTTGGATTGCTTTGTGTCCTGTACAAGAACTATTTCACATTGGTATGCCCACCTGTTTGAATTTAAATAAAACACATTATTTATCCTAAAAATTAAATCTGCCATTGACTTACAGGCACAGGAAGGTACCAGCTGAAGTGTCTACAGGATGGCAAAGTTGCAGCAACACAGAAGGATGGAGAGGGAGAGGAATCTGTGTAGCATGTGGCCCCTTGCAGCTCAGAAGTTGGACAGCCTTAATTTATGACATACAAGTTCTAAGTCAGGGCCCTCAGAGAAGTCTAGCATGGTGAATAAATATAGGCAAGGGTTTTGTTTTATGCCTCTGTTTTTTACAAAAAAACTGATCCCAACATAAAGGGGTGATTCTGTCCTTATACAAAATGTATTTGGTCTTATGTTTGGGACAGGGACATGGCTAGGGACAAACATTACATATAAACCAGTTTAAGTGATCAGAAACTGGTTTAAATCTGTAACAGAATAGATGTTCAGTGCACATAAACCAATTTGAAAATGGCTGAAACTGGTCTGACATAAACCTGGTTGAAGGTAGTTATCAGACTTAACTTATTTGAGTCAAACCAGTTTATGCAGTGTCTGTCCCAGACCGAGGTGACCAAGCTCATGCATTATTGCTATGAGAAGAAATAGGAAAAATTAAAGTACCATGAGAAAGTATAGATTTTTTTTAAAATATTTAAGGTCATGAAAAGATGTGTTTGAAGTGAGTGTTCATTCACTATGAAATTAGCTTTATGTAAGCTAAGTTGAGATAATAATACATATACACAACATTCTTTTTGTAGTGCTGATCCACCTGTGACACTGATTTAACACCACAATGCCATCACTCAGATATTCATATAATTGTTTAGTAAACAGCAAATGTGTTCATGCTGTACAAGACAAGTATTTGTACGGTAAACTATAGCCATGTACACCAATGGGAGGGGAGGAATAGGATGAAAAGAGGAATTGCAAAAAGAGATGCTCTTCAAAGGGAGATGAAAGAATGATCCATTTCCACCACCTTGAGAATTGCATGCAGGTGCAAGACAGTTTGGTATAATTATTCAATAAATTAAACATTCATTTGGTGCAATCACTGTGCAAGAGTCACTAAACTCATATCAGCAGTGAAGTTATCAGGGGAAAATAACTATTAAATAGTCCAATCTGCTCCTTCTGTGACTAAAACATTGTTCTCTACAGTACTTTTCTATTATTTTCTTCAAACTAGGTTTAAAATGCCCTTTATTATGAGACCCTACCACTTCTAAAAAGAGTGTTGTGCTAATTAAAAGATTTTACATTCAGAAAGTTTCTCAGATGCTTTGATTACATTTTCCCTTTATTCATTTCATTAAACACCATTAAGCTGATTTCATTCTAATTCCCTGCATTTTTATCATACAAAAAATCGTATCTGTGTATTTCTCTGTAATTCTCACTATTATTCTCTTTCATGGTATACATCTGATATTCCAGTCATCAGACTAAGATCTCTCTGTGAATTCCTGGCTGGGACCTGTAGAGTTAAGGGAACCACACAGTCTAGTATGCATGTTTATCAGAATATTTCCCTCTCCCTCCTATCCACTAAGTAAACTGAAGGAACGATCAGTATAGCATAGAGAACCCATAAAATGAGACATTGTATGGTCAGCCTAGATTGAAAAGCTCTGCAGGATTCCTTTTCATCTGCAGCTGGGTTTAATCTATTGGATTTGATTCCATGTTAGGGGACTTCCTTATTCCAAGTATTGATCAAAGTTGGACTAAGGGCCAGCCCACGGAAAACAAATATTCTAACAGCATTAGAAATTATCTCAAAGCACTCTCCCATCTCTTCTTTGTTATTGTATACCCAATTATAGTATTTTACAAATTGTCTCTATGATTAAAAGTAGTTGCTGTGCACACTTTCAGGAACAACAGTTGAAGGTACTTTGAACGATGATATGGTCTGTTCCTTTCAGTTTTTTATCTTGGGGGAGTAGGGAACAAAAGGGTAGAAACGGACATCACCAAATAAAATGGGTCAGCTCTGACACGTTGCAGCAGAACTGATCTGCTACACTGGATGAAGTGCAGGTCGCACCTTGTCCCGCTCCCCTCTTGATGGTGTTGGACAAGGGGCATTGTGATCTCTGGAGGCAGTTTCAGATAAGTGGGGGAAAATGCCACTTTCCCTGATCAGCCAGACCTGTTCCCCATGATCAGTGGCTGAGAGGGGAAATGTGGAAATGTGGTGCAAAGGGCAGCACTGTCTATTTGCTCACATTTATATCACCATAAAAATGTTTGCATCCGAAAACTGTGAGTTACTCCTTACCTACTTTTAATCAGCCTAGCTACAGATCATTTTAAAAGTCCTCTGAATGCTAATATTTGTCTGATAATAGGGTACCCAAAACTAAATGCAATATTATGCGAGCAGTGTCAGTAGGAACAGTTTCACCAAATCAAGAGAGAGGACTAACTATAAAATGCCCACTCTGTCAGGCAGTATCTATGCATATGTTGCCCCAAATTGCACTGACCTTATGTTACACACACATGCCTGATTTGCTGTCTAATACTCACACCATCTGCCTCTCCTGAAATTATTTCTTTCCAGGAATCTCTTCCTGTCATCTGTATACACTCCATTTTTCCCAAATCTATTACCTTGATCCTCCCCTACAAATTTGTGTTTCTTTTTATTTTCCTGGCCAGGTGTCTAAACACCATGTCCCTTTGTACTACTTCTCTGTCCTCATTGGCCTTTGTAACTCCTTGTCCTTTAATGTGTTAATTTAATTTTAATTTTAGTTACATGCTTTCTGCTCCTTCTTCCATATATTGAATAATTGCAGTTAAATAAAGCCAAGCTACACACGCAGAAGGTTTCATAACTTCCTCCCCATTTTGAAACATACTGCACTTTATGATTAACCATCATACCATATTGTCCTGATCATTTCACCCAAACACACATTTTCCCCCACACTATCTTTCAGTCAAACCAAGAAACTGTGTTTTCATCCAAGCCATTCTGAATCGAGGCCAGGTTCTTTTCCACCTATTAGGCGTCTAAGCGAACTTAGGTGCTTAAGTGTAATTCTATTCCACCCTGGTCAAGACCCTGGAAATGTATTATGCATCTCCTTTTATAAGACACCACCATCTAACTCTTATAACTGAGTCACAGTAGAAGCAGTAGGGAGCTAGAAGACGCTCCCACCTTCTTCATTTACCATTTTTCAGGGAGTTGAGCAGAGTGAATTAGTTCCACTTAAGCACCCAAGTCCATTTAACTGTCTAACAGGGTGGAATGGAATCTGGCCTGTAGTGTTCATTAGGACTTTGCAAGATGTTTTCAAAATCTCAATACTGTCTATTACAACACCTCATTACTCGTTTTATCAAAACAGCAATTAAGTGTGCTTGGCAAAGGTGGCATATGCAGACAGGTGGCCCCCAAGAGAAGAGCCCTGCTGTCCCAGCTGTCATTCCATATTATGTATCAGTGCTAGCTCAGAAGAAAGCAGAGGGTGGGGGGAGTGTGCTGCACCTGTTTGCAATATGCTAAATTACTGTATTATCAGTCCATGTAGGTAGTGAACTGCTGAAATACAGCTCAAAAGGATAGCAAATGACATCACCTTTACATGAAGAGATTCCTGAAGGGTGGCCAGGTTGAGTGGGACAAGGAGGTGTTATGGTACATAAGATGAAAAATTAAGCACTCAGAATTATAAAGTACTACTGTATTAGGAAATCCTGGGGCTAGGTTGCCTGATGAATATTCTAAGCAGTAACATTATCTCATACGAACAGACAAGCAGCAATGAGAGTGTTTGAGCCCAATGTCTATTAAATTGAGATTGGCCACCCTGGGAGGATCTAGTGTCTTTCAGAGAATCCATGGGAATATTAAAAACTGGATTGGGCAGGTGGGGGAAGAGCTGCAGAGCAGCAGTAGTCTCTTGGCCACTTACTCACCATTCTAGTCTTTAATCATTACATCAGCAAGCAAATTCTGGTTCTTTAAAACAAGACAACAGAAAGGAGGAAGGACAAAGCTATTTCCTCCAAAATAAACCATCAAAGATCTATGAAAGATATCTGTGTACAAGTTTCCTGAGACTCAGGTAAGGAATGGATTAAATTCTTATCTGCAATGATATATCCATGAAATGCTATTGTAGCCTTGAGACTCAAAGATTAAGAGCATGGTAATACTGCATAAAACAGCACAGGACTATAAGGAAGCAGTCTCCCATGATGAACAAGTGAGATACACAAATTAACATAAATGAACTGTGCATTAGTGACAGTGAAAAGGGAACATATATAAGAGACAGAGAGAGGGAGAGGGAACAAATAACTGAACTCACAAAAGCAGGCAATATGGACATTAGAAGCCAGATATTTTTATTCTAATGCTCTGAATTTTCTAAATATTTTATCTCTATATCCATTTCTATGATATTCAGCAAATGATTGCTATCTGTTTCTTCAGTTCTTTTTAAAACATTGAAGGCAACATTAATTCACCTGCTAAATTGTCAACAATTCCTGATAAAATACCTCTGATGAGCCCCATCAGAAAAAATCTTAATTCTCTTTTGATGTTACAGTTAAGTTCTTTCTTCTCCTTTCCTAAATGTCTTCGACCCTAATTTGGCTCTCTCTCTTTTACTATGTTCTTGTTCATTAAGTGGGAAATTCATTGGCATCAGCTGCATAATTTGGAAAAAACTAAGCCTTGAAATTGGTAACACTTTAATTGTCTGCAGGGGTTCTTTTTAAGAATTTGTTCAAAGTTCCCTTTGCCTACGAAGAGTAATCTACAGAAGAGCACTTATTTTAGATTTCTTGTTGGCATGTAATAGTCTCAATCATGAAGCTATCTTCAAAACAGCCTCATACATGAGAATCACAGCATTTAGTAATGATGGATATGGTTTAAAAAAAAAAAGGCCTACTCCATGTAACTCCTTAAAACATATGAACAAATTCACCAGCTTTCAATGGAGTATGAGTTTGGTCCCTAATATAGGAGGATAAATGTAACGAATGTACCAAACCTCAAACATATGAAGTCCACTATCTAGTCGCTTAAAAAATGAAACACATGATTGACTGTGGACCAAGCATATAGTCCAAGAACAGGGATGCCCTTAAAGGGCAATCAGGTTAGGGAAAAAAATTAAAATTAAATAAATAAAAATCTGTATCAATTATCTGATAAAAGTAAATGGGTTAATTTAAAATTAGCTTCTCTATTTGAATCTACCACTGTGAATATCAAATTACCAATTACTAGATAAAGGACTCTAAGCACTACTGTCAAATCTCTACAGATATGAAGCAAGTCAAATATCATCAATCCCATTTTTAAATTAAAAAACAAAAAACAAAAATATAGCTGGCAAATATAGGAATACATTCATTGCAACTGGAATCACATGTAAAGAATATTTCTTAAAGTCTAAAGACTTTTTTTTTTTTTAAGGTTGGGTGATTCTCCAATAATTTAATATATCTGGGAATTTTAAAATGAAATTTCTTAACTAGAAATATAATACTACAACTAAAGCAATCAGCAAACAATAAATTACATTTTATTTGATTATTGACAGCTGTACCTTTTCGAACTGGGGAGAATAAATCTGTGGCTCGAGGATCAAGTGAAGAATTGATAAATGTGGCCTCCAGCCCTGCATCTACCATAATTGACAGGTGAGGACTAAAAGTGATCAGCTGCAGGTTGCTGATCACACAGTTCCTGGCAGACATCAAAAAAGTAACATCTATTCATTTTTCAAAGATGAAAGTATGAGCAGTGATTTGCACTGTTAAGTAGTTTATTGAGGTTCATTAGTTTAGCACAAGGCAGTTTTGGAAAAAAATAAATAAATAATGTTCCCATGGAAATCCAAATTGGTAATTTTCCTTCAAATTAATAAATAAATAATTTTTTTCCCATAACAGCTTTGTCAGATTGTATCCTAAGGAAACAAAAAGAATTTTTAATGAGAAAATTATAAACATTTTGTGAAAACTTGCAAACTGATTAGCCAGATTCTTAAGGTGAGAGTGAAACTTGATTTTTTGTAAAGGAAAAAAAAACTCTGCTGAGGAATAATTAAATTAGCATATTACTGTTAAGAAAGATTCAAATTAACAACAGCTTTGGGAATCTTAGCAAGTTATGATTGCCAAGATTCTTGGAGCTGTTGCTAATTCATAAAATAAGGTTGGATGCCCTATCTTACAGTCAGAGGAGTGATGAACGGCTACATACTAGCAAGCCATTTTCAATAAGATTCAAATTTAGACAAGGATATTTCTTTGGGAAACAGGGTGGCTATTCATCCTTTATCTGATATATTTAATAAAGAAATACAGTTTAAATGAATTCCCTTAACAACAGATCTACTAATCCATGACCTACAAACACATGTATCACCATTACCACCCACCCTGCATTACAACCTTATCTGTGCCTCCTGAGGGCCTTCTGTATTCACCCCTTTATCATTTTTTTATTTTTCTAGTCACCAACAGTACTAGTTGTTTTGCACAGTAGTTAACTTTGATGGAAAACAGAAGTTTGTTAAAGGGTTGCAAACAGAATGGCATTTAGCAAAATGAATGAAAGACTGGCATCCAATGTGGAAGTCAGACTTAAAGGGTAAATAAATCTTGAAAATCAACATGAGTCTTGCCATTGACTTTTGATTATACCCCTGGTACATTATGCCAAAGGCTATTTCTCTCTGCTTCACTAATGTATATTAAAAGATTAATGTTAAGCAGTATGAAGAACGAGTATATTAGTGCCCCCTTTTCACACAGTACCAGGCATGAAACTAGAAATTGAACATTATATTGGAAAAAAAACTGTGAATTGAAGCCAGTCAAGATAAATAAATAAATACATAATAAGGTCATAGCCAAGAAAATGAGGTGCACAAGAGAAAAGAGTTTTGTGGTGCATGGGCTGAAAGTAAAAATATATATAGTCCTAGACAAACAACTGCTCACTCATAGATAACTGCTGAACACAAATTTGGTACACTTTGGTCCAAATTTCAGTTTAAGATTGATTTGGGTAGATCAAGACTATGAGTCTATTACATGCTGCATTGCTCCTTTGCCCTTGATGGTCTTAGATGTCCTCATCTGCAGCTATTTTAACCTGTGGGAAGACAAGAGATCCTTCACTCTATGGAAGCTTTGAGCAATACAGTTGGAGAAATCAGAATCTTTCCCCTTGTGTGTAAATAGACTCTTGAACCTATGCCTGACTTTTTATACTCTATGCACAGAGCATTTAATGGATTACCTCTATGGTGAGACATTTACCCATCTTGGGGAAGGCCAGTATAAACTGCACCTGGAGTTTAGTGATGTGTGTCACAAGATGGTTTCTGGCACAGCAGTCTTTTTTATTTTAGCAGAATAAGATCTCCTGTGTCTGACTGTGGCAGCAATGGCCTAGAATATTTATTATTACATTCTGCAATTCCATCATTGCTATAAATTTAATGAATGTATACAGTATATTTATGAACAGAAGAAAGCCTATTACTCTTGAATATCGGTTTAGCTGCAAATGTGTTTCCTATGTAGCAAAACCCCCAGTTTCTCTTTTTTTTTATTTATTTATGTATTTTAAAATGCATTCCCTCCCCTTCCTCAATCATTTCTGACTTTTTCTCTCCCTCCCTTTTCCCTATAGATAAGTATAAGTAAGCTAAGATGTAGGATAAGCTTTAAACATTTTTATTTTGATAGCAAGTTTTTGGTTTTGGATATCCACTGTTGTATATTGTATTCTTATCATTTTTGTACTGATTTTTATTGTTTCATACAGATATTGTATGGTTTAGGCCTGTGTTTGTAAGTGAACCAAAGTCATGTCAAGTTTCCATTTTATATGTCAAGCCTCCGTCTTCTGTCCTCTGCCTGGGCATCCCATGTTGCAACTGTATGAGTCATGTACCCCTCCTATGTAAATTGGTCCCCCGATGAATGAGTGTGATTGGAAATGATTGAAATACAATGCTAGCAGGCCTCTACTGAATGGCCTGTAATGACTGGGCCATCACCTCGCATTGATTCACCCAGGAACCATAGACCTCACCCAGGACCAGTATTTGAAAGACAAAGGACCCTGCAAAACCAGCAACTCTCACCATTACAGACACCTGAAACTGCACATCCCTGCATGGCGCACACATGCTCAGTATGCCAGGGGCTGACCCTTGCCTGGGTATGCCTCCTGTCACTAGGGTCACACACAGGCTGCCCCTGTAAAAAGGGGCAGTGAAGACAGACCCAGTGGGAACACCGTTTCCATCTGGACCAGCACCATGCCACACCACCTATCCACCCAGAGGCCCTGCCAGCGACCCCACTCTGGACAACACCTACTGGACAAGGACCCCTTCCAGCCTGGATAGGTA
>NW_005842170.1:889463-889987 GCF_000455745.1 Alligator sinensis | reverse complement strand
CATTGTGTCACCATCTCCCCTGTTCAATAAAACCACTGTCATTTGCAACCCCAAGTTGGGTCGTGTTTTACTGAATCCCAGACCCTTCCTTATCTTAAATTCCAGCCTCATTGTCTCTCTCTCAACTCCAGCCCCCACTCCTCTCCACTAGTTTCCTGATCTCTCAATTCCTACAATTCCTACAATCTCCTCTCAGTTCCGTATTCAAGATGGACTCAAGGGGAACGCCTCAAAACCTAAGGTTGAGGAGGACCGGGTTAGCGTGCTTCTGGAGGGGCTGGACGTGTTCAAATCAGCAGGTCCAGATGCTCTCCACCCCAGGGTGTTGAGGGAGCTATCAGGGGTTATTGCAGGGCCCTTGGCACGGCTTTATGAGTGCTCATGGTGCTCAGGTCAGGTGCCAGATGATTAGAAGATAGCCAATGTGGTCCCCATCTTTAAAAAAGGGAGAAGGGAGGACCCGGGCAACTATAGGCCCGTCAGTCTTACCTCAATCCTGGGGAAACTCTTTGAGAAGATCATCA
>NW_005842170.1:887431-887853 GCF_000455745.1 Alligator sinensis | reverse complement strand
TCTTCCCGGTGACTTGCTGCTGCCTTTCACTGCTTTCCTGATGCCCCTGCTGCCTTTCAGTCTCTCCTGCACCTTTTTCTGTGATTTTCTGCTGTCCGTTTCTCTGTTTTCAGGCTTTCCCCCGCAGCTTCCCAGACTTCTCTAGCTGCTCCGGAGCCATCCTCTGGCTCCCCCACACCCAGAGCTCCTCTTTAACACCCATACTTCCCCTTAGTCCCACTTTCCTTCTCCAGCACCTACCTTTTCAGCTCCCCTGTATGTTACGTCTCAGCTCTGTTTTCGTGGGGAACCCTGACACAGGATGCAGTCTGTCTGACTTGCAACGAATTCCCCCTCCCTCCCCTCCTCTACCTAAATGAAACTGATTAAGATGCAGTGAGAGACACACCTAAGACCCTCCAGATAAGGGTGACAAGAGTGAA
>NW_005842170.1:842043-886766 GCF_000455745.1 Alligator sinensis | reverse complement strand
AAAAGGAAAGAAGAGGAAAAGGAAGGAAAAGAAGTAGAAGCAGGAGGAAAGAAGGAGAAGAAGAAAACCCCTGTGCTGACACCATCCCCTGTCGTTCTTGGGACGCTGGAAGAACAGATCATCTCTCTCTTCAAGGATTGTGCTACAGACTGTGCCTGTCAGCTTTGCAGCCTGAGTACCGTGGACTAGGTGAGATCCCAGCGTTCTCTGTCTTCTTTCTAGGCATAAACTTCTGAACCTGAACTGTATCAGTTAAGCTTGAGCTAAGTTTCCCCAAATACTTAGTGAAACCAGGGTAGTATTGTCATTGTTTGTGTTTGTTTTTCTTTTGCATGTCTATTACTACTAGTACCGTTATATATTTCATATGCTTAGCAATAAGTAACTTTTATAGTCAAACTGGTAGTAATTGGGTATATTTTTCCTTCTCTGCTTCTCTTTCCTCCCGTGCTCTGCAGCAACGCTTCTTTTACCTATGCTAAAGATCCCTGTGAAGCCCAAATTATTGTGGGGTCTGCTCATCAAGAGGCCAAAGATTGGGACGTGCTGAGTTTGAAACACATAAGGGGATCAGCTTGTACAGGCTGATTGACCCAGTTTGACTCAGACGTGCCCTTATGAACTGAATGCTGGCCCATGAGGGTGTCAGCTGGACACCCAGCCAGATTCAGAGGGATTCTGTTCACCTGTGTGCTTGTGTCTGACTGCAGTTTATTGTTGCTCTGATGAACTGATTCTTGGCATATGAGGGTGTCAGCCTGTTCATGCTGATCAACCTGGCCGGGTCAGACATGTCACATTAATCTGTGTGTGTTTGTGTGTATGACTGATTTGGTGACTGGAGGAACCCAGCCCCACTGAAACTGAGTCCTGCAAGATAGCTCCATTGGGGGTGAGGACTTGCAGAAGGGAGATATATAGCTCTGTATAGAAACACAAGTAACACAAGCAGCACACTGACAGAATTACCAAGACCCTAGAAATGTATCCCTAATAAATGAGCACACCCCAAAGTAATGGGCAAATCTGGTAACACATAGCTCTGGCTCCAGACCCAGCCTCTGTGCCGGCATGCTTCCCTGTTCTGCAGGCCTTGGGCATTGTCTTTTAATCAATTAAGATCAATTGACCTAAAGTTACCCCCGAGCCTCAGTTCTTTAGCCAAGGCCCCTGCAGTCTACTGGTTCTTATCCAGGTCCTGGTAACTTTAACTCTCTACACTTCTACTTTCTTACCTTAACCTTTCCCCAGGTATCCCAAGTACACCAAGCACATGTATACATACACATCACAACACCCAACTTAGGAACTCACCTGTGCGTATGTGTAGGTGGGTGGTATGTGTGTGAATTAGTGAATACACATATATATATATACACGCATATATAGTATATAGATATCAGTGTGTGTGTGTGTGTGTGTTATATGAATTAGTAATCCACGTATGTGTATTGGATGTGCAGGTGTTGGTAACTGGTAACTGATTCTTTCTAAATGTGGTGTGTGTAGCGTGTATGGGCTTAAACTCATGATAGGTGTGCATGAACCTAGACTGGTTATTTTGAACTTGTGTGTATCTGAGTTGCTAGTGTGTGTGTGTGTGTGTGTGTGTGGCATTGTGTGCATGATATATGAATTAGTGATCTGTGTCTAACTTTTGGGGTGTATAGTGTATGTGCTTGAAATGGTGATAAGTGTGCATGTGCCTAGGCTGGTTTGGATGTGTATGTGCCTGAGCTGGTAGTGTATGTGTGTGTGTGTATGCACCTAATTAATTTGTGTGTGTTTTATATATGTGCAATAGTGTCACACCCTCCTGTCTAACAGCACAATATTGAGATCCTGAGAGTTGGCCTGACACCCCAGGGCAACACCTATGTTTCAAAATTTGAGGGGTTGTGTTATATTATCTTGCTAGTAGAATGCTGTTTGAGAATGTGTAGAGTTATACGCATTACACTGAGTGATTGAAGACACAAAAAGGTTCTACTGAAAACTGTATGGGAGTGTTGTTTGTTTGTACTGGCCTTCAGTTGCCTTATCTCCTAAGTGGCAATCACATAATCCATTATTTCTAGCTATAGTGCAATAATGCCAACTCCAGGAACACTCATTCGTAAATGACCCAATGCTGGCTGCAATCCAGCATCTGAACAGGGAGGTTACTTTTAGTTTCATAGTTGTTAGGGGCTGGAAGGGACATTACAGATCATCAGGTCTACCCCCCTGCACTCAGGCAGGAAAGACTGCTGGGATCAGATGACCCTCGGCAAGATGGGTGTCAAGACACTCTTTGAAGATCACCAGGGTGAGTGACTGCACCACCTCTAGCAGGATCCTGTTCCAAACCCTCGCCACTCAACTTGTAAAGAAGTTTTTCTTTATATCTAGCCTGGAGCAATCGTCAATCAACTTGTGTCCATTATTTCTTCTCCTGCCCTGGGGGGCTATGGTGAGCAGATGCTTCCCCAGGCCCTGATGTGTATGCCCTTGATATACTTATAGGCTGCCACCAAGTCCCCTCTGAGTCTTCTCTTCTCCAGGCTGAACAGCTCCAAGTCTTTCAGCCTCTCCTCATATGACCTGGTCTCTAGGCCTCTAATCATGAAGGTGGCCTTCCTTTGGACTCAAGCTTCTCCACATCTTTCCTGAAGTGCGGCGCCCAGAACTGGATACAGAACTCCAGCTGCAGTCTCACCAAGGCCAAGTAGAGAGGGAGGATGACATTCTTAGCCTTGCTCAAAATTCCTCAGTAGATGCATGCCAGTGTTTGATTAGCTCTGCCAGCTACATCGCATTGGTGGCTCATGTTCATTTTCTTGTCTATCACGATACCCAGGTCTTTTTCAGATGTGGTGCTAGCAAGCATAGCACTGCCAAACCTGTAGGTGTGTTATGGATTATTTCTCTCCAGATGGAGCACTTTACATTTCTCTGTATTAAACATCATCTGGTTGAGGTCCACTCTGCTTGCAAGCCTGTCCAATCTGGCCTGTATTGCCACATTGTCTTCAAGCATGACCACACTCACCCATAGTTTGGTGTCATCAGCAAATTTTGCTAATTCGCTTTTAATGCCCAAATCCAAATAGTTGATGAACACATTGAAAAGCACTAATCCGAATACTGAACCCTGAGGGACACCACCAGTCACCCTCTGCCATGACGACTCAGCTCCGTCAATCAATACTCTCCAAGTCCTACCATGATTCCAAAGTAGTAGAAGGAAACAGGTAAACAGAGTACTTAACCCTGACATGGTGCAAAGCTTTGTGAGAAAACAGCTAAAGCAACATTAAACTAGAATGCACTCACATCAACAGTACCATACACTAACTGCATAATGAAGTAAAATATATTGTCAAACAGGAAGCAATCATTATTTCATGTGTTAATATGCACAAGGAATTGTAAGGTAAGGACTCAGGTCATTACAGTGTATAAAGTAAGCGTCATAGGGCATCTGTAGATGAAACAGAGGTTTACTTTGCCCTAAATTGAAGGGGTAGGTTTTTAAAAACATCACTTCAATTTACGGCAAAGTAAACCCCCGTGTTGTGTACATCCATGTCTTCCCTGCCTCTCCAGTGGCGGGAGGGGAGAGTGAGCTGCTGGTGGGTGGAGTGATCCCTGGGCTGCAGTGGGGGACTGGTGCTACCCTCCACAGCAACGATGGGTCCTCCCCCTCTCCCCCCCCAGGTGGCACCTGCCCATAGGCATCCATCTAGGGTGGTCCTGGGGGACACCACAACCACAGAAGAAAGGACCGGGTCACCACACAGCTCCTGCAGGCATGCAGGCTCCAGCTTGCAGTGAGAAGGATCAGGCTCGCCACTTTTTTTTTCTTTCTTCAGTGGAGCCTTTATTTTTCTTCCTGGGCTGCTGCCAGGCTGCCTGCATGTGCTGCCTGCACAGTCCCTGAGCCGCACGGATTCTGGTGCTTCACTTTGCAACTGTAGGACAGCAAATTAAAACTGCTCAGAGGTGTTTTAGTTTGCTGTGCCCCAAAGTCATTTAAAGTGAATTACACCACCAAATGTGCTACAGCAGCTGGAATTAATGCGCAATACACTGCTGATGTGTGCAAACACCAACACCATTAAAGTGGTGCAAAAGCATTTAACCTGCTTTAAAGTGTTGTGCACACATGCCCTTCATTTTGGCTACACACAGCCATAAGAACTATTCCACTCCACACAGGCAAGATTTTGGTGTAAGCACAGTCCAGATTTTCTATTCCACTTTTTAGGCATGGATTTAGACACCTCAGTGGAATCCTATTCTACCCTGAGTCCCTGAAAAACTTAATACAACAGGTAGGGGGGGGGTCCTCCTCCTCTGCACTGATGTTTTTGCCTTAATCTACTTGTACGTTTACTTTTGTAGCAATCACCATTTTATCCTTAAGATTTTCAGGGACCTGAACAGGGTGGAATAAAATCATGTAAATCCAGATAGATACCCAATATGTAGAACTATAATCTGGCCCAAAGAATGTAGGCATACAGTTGCTGTATCTGTATATGGTACCTAGGGTAATGGAGCTCCACTGTGTTAGGGACTCTGAACTCTATAAAAATACAAATAATTATGTGGTAGCATGATGGCTTCTGACAGTGGGCAATGAGAAATGCAATCTGGTTTGACGAGGCTATGACTGTGTATATACCTATTGTGCTATGGAATGGGATAATCTTCCCATTTAATATCCAGTAAAAAATAACCTTTCAAAGTTTTCACATCATGCAAGTACAGCTTCTTTATTTACACATTCAGTTGGTTTAATTTGTATAATGTTTCAGCTTTGTCATGGTTTATTTATTAAAAACACAAAGTCCTGTCTTTAATATCAGTGCCTATGTTTTCTATTAAGTTACATAGAATACTTTCCAGGCTAATAAGCACTAGCAGAAGTCCAATTTTTATTACATACTAAAGTTTATATTTTAAATTTTAAACAACTGAACATTGAATTGAATTTTGCATTTAGTAGAGATACAATCCCATAGCTGCTAGTTTCAAACCTACTGGGGGTTTACTGTATTGCTTTAAAGAAGAAAAAGACAATTATTGGCAAAAAGTCATTTTATGTTTAGTGTTCCCTTGTTACAAAGGACTGTTATAAAAGAGACTTCAATATTTTTATTATTTTTCTCTTATCTTGATGTCAAGTCTATTGAAATTCTCTATAGCCACACATCTTACAACACAGTATTTAATAGGGCACATAGTCACTAAACAGAATAACTTAAGGAGATTATATGATACATCATCCTGTTTTTCCCCCTTTATTTTGTACAGTGGTATTTGATTGTAATGTAATCCTTTTTAATTAAAGAGAAAATACCAGTGCTTTGTAAGCTGAAAAACCACGCTATTACAGAAGTTTTACAGAATTTAGATGGACACTTTTAGAAAAGGAATATCCACCCCCAGAACAAAATGCAATACCTTTTTATTTCTATCAAATGCCCTCCAATTGTTTGGGGTTTTTTTAATCTGTTGCGACTAGAAAGCCATGTGGACTATAAACCACCTGAAGTGCTTGCCAAGTTCACTAGAGAAATTGTCCTCCAACCACATCTTGACATACCATACAGCTATATAGTAAGATTCTCCATCTGCTGTTCAGTCACATTCAATATTTCAATTAGATTTATTTCAAGCAAGTCTAATACCTTGCTTTAGCATAAATAAGTAACCAGATTTATTAGGCCAGGGATACCCAACCCCCAGTCCCCAGTGCCAGGTCTTCTGGACTGCGAGGCTCCCCATGGATCTGTGGCTACCTGCTATGGCCCTGCATGCTAGATTGGTCATGCAGGGCAATGTGGGACCCAACCCTGGCCCAGGCAGGGGCAGCACAGAGCTTCTGGAGTCCAGTCCTGGCTCTTGGGGGCAACATGGGGTGAAATCCAGCCTACGGACAAGGCCACCCCATTCATCTGTGAGCCAAAACTGCGAACACTACTGGATTAGACAGTCAAGAAAAGTTCATACTGCAACTGCTTGCACAGTCACCAGTCATTAGATAAAGGACATTTATCCCAAGGAACTGGGGAAAGGAGAAACATTTCCTTCCTTCTGGAGAAAAACATTTAAAGTCAATCTGATCCCAGCAGTCTTTCCTGCCCAAGTGCAGAGGGGTTGAACCTGATAATCTCGTGAGGTCCTTTCCATCCCCTAACATCTCTGAATGTATGACTCTATGATATGGTCCAAATTCTTAGCTGAGGCAAATTGGTGAAACTCTATTATAGTGTATAAAGTTATTATGCTAATTAATGCCAGATGAGAATCTGACCTACAAATCTATCATACTGGTTTTGAAAAAAGTCAAATGCTTACTATGAAACTCGCCTGCAGTTTCTATTGATTTATTTGGGAATTTAAAATCTGTCTTTTGGAAAATGTAATTATTAGTCCCTAGTACTGGTCAATTCTGGATTACTGTAAAAAAAGTATACATTTCCTGACACAATGAAAAGTTAATTATTAAACAGAGATGAGTCAAATTTAACTCCCCCTTTTGTATATTTCTTGTAAGAAGAAGATCAAAACACAAATCTGAATGAAAATTTCCTTCTCAAAATTCATTTCTAATGTTAAATCCACCAGCTAGTTCTTACCAACAATCATCTATTATGGGTAAAAAAAAACAGATAAAGCATCTATATCTTAACACTTTCCTCATAATCCTATACATTTGCTTTTAAGTCAAGAACTTTTCTCACTAGACTCAGCAATATTATAATAATGTCCTACAATTTAATAGCTGTTGGTTGTAAACCATGTTGCTCCAAGGACATAGGCAGACAAGGTTCTTTGTGTAAATGTGATATCTTTTATTAGACCAACTAAATAGTTGGAAAAATTGTTCCAACAATTTTTTGTTGCAAGCTTTTGGGCACAAAACCCTTCTTCAGCCATTGGAGAGAGTCTTGTGCCTGAAAGCTTGCAAAGAACAATTTTTCCAACTATTTAGTTGGTCTAATAGAAGATATCACATCTACCCTAAGAGCCTTGTCTGCCTACAATTTAATTGCATCTGAAACAGTGCACTCACAAAAGTAGACATCCAAGGTAGAACTTCTGGCCATAAAAAAAGAAATCATCAAGGCACAAGAAATCCTGTAAGCCTGGAACCTACTGTATAGGCACTGATTAAGAAACACTTGCTTCCTCTTGTACATCATTTCTCATTTGTCCAAATGATAATCTCTTTAATTGGCATGTGGATGTTATAAAATTTGCATGTACAAAACATTCTTCCAACCATGGGTGAATAATAGAGGTTGGGTTAAGAACGAATTAAAATATATACTCAAAATGAAATTATAGTATATATAATATATAATTTCATTTTGGGTTGTGTTCTATAGACAATTGCAATACCATATAATTATTTTCAAATTTCTGGCCAGATGCTTTTAACAATGACAGCAGTGGTCAATCTCTTCATTCCCATATATTTTTACTTGAGGGATCCACAGTTCAACATTTTAGCTGTCTCTTCCCAATTATAATGATCCATAAAGATATGAGGCAAAAAAAAATTTACTCCCTACTGACCAGGAAAAATATTACTTTTAAAATTTAAAAACATTAAGATCTCATTGAATAGGCTGACATTTCTAATATCTGACACAGTCAAGTCTATACTAAGCTCCTATTTTTTATCCCTCTTAGAAAGTGTGATTCAAAAGGAATTCCATTTGAATTAATTCATAATTAATTTCCCATCTGAGGTGAAATACTTTTATGAAAACTCAATACAGGCTTAACTATTGGTATGCACTTCCATTAAAGATTTTATGGTAGAAAAACAACCAATGTTTCAATAGTATTTTTGAGCTTTCCTGGTCTAACAAATCATCCCTCTACAAATACAAAAACATTGTGTTCAGAAATCACTAGTGATTTTAGATACTTGGTTCATTTGTGCTCAACCCAGAGACTTTTAAGGGAAGCTTGATTTTCAGAAAACACAGAGCATCCACCTTCCAAAAAAAAATGCAGGCCCGTTTAAAAGGTGCTTCATATTACAGATCTGGAAATAAGACAGTTACTAGTTGCTTTTTAAAATGTGTGCATGAGTAGGTATACAGATGGGTTACCCTTCTTAACTTTAAGATTGTTACTTAGCTGCACAACTTGTTTAGGATATAAAATGATTCAGAAAATTATATTCTAAAAATTACCTAAATGGTATGGGAATATTATGCATTTTCTCAATAACTTCCATGCCAAATCCCAGTAGTGAAAATGTTATTTGTAGTCTTCAGTTCAAACTGTATGATTTCTGACTCATATATTAGTATGTCTAGCAAGAGTTTCTGCAATTGGAACTATTATTAGCTGTCAATTACATTGACATGTGAGCTACACATTAATCTAAGTCACTGTCACGGTTGTATAAACTATGAAGAACTAGTAAGGTAAAATGTAGGAAAATGAGTTAAATCAGTAAAGCTCAAATAGCTGAAAATGCAAATGGCACCCATTCACTGAATAAGAAAAAAGTTCTATACAGTCACTTTTATAACCCTAGTGACACTTTAAAGGAATGCACACATCTTTTCACATGGCTTGGTTCAGAGGAGGCTGAAGCTACTGACATGCTAGAGAAATAAAAAGACTATAGCCAGTTAATGAAAAGACAGGTGACTGAAGTCCTACTCTACTTCAGTACAACAAAATCTTCATCTTTTTAGTCCTCAAAGGAATTGTTTCCATTCATAAGTATTTACTTGCAAATGTTATCAGTGCACATTAGCCTCATTTTAACTACAGTATCTGAAATGATGCTGAACAGGACGTGCTCTTGGTTACACCTGCATCTAAACAATATTCAGTTCTAGCTCACCTACTTTTATTGTTAACACCTGTTATCACAAACAGATACTTTTCCACAGGCTTATCTACCGTGGGAAATTACATTGTGTCTTGACATATTAAGACAATGCTCAATATCATCTGGCACTTGATGTGGACAAGGGCACTTTACACTTAACATCAGTTCACAGCTGCTCCAACCTAGGGTTTGCCACGATCAATTATCATGAGGTGGATCATGACACATGCTTGATTACACAGCATGTTGAACATCAGTTTAGTTAAGGATATAGACAAGATTCTAATATGGCTAAATCTGAAGATTCCCTTGTAAAGTGTATTCACAGAAAGTGAAGTGCTGTCATGCGGACGTGCAGCACATTAGTATCCCAGTGGTAGAGGAGGCTTTAAGCCAGCTTTCTGCTCTCTCAGTCCTGTTATAATTTAGACAGGCATGTGAGACTGGTCTCAATTACAAAAGTTTCCCTGAACTGTCCTACAGGCTACAAATGCTACCTGGAATCTCCAGAAATGTATGCTATAATCCCAGGGGAAATGTGTCCCTCCCACCCTGTTTCACTTCCTGCATACTGCCTATATCCTAGAGATCACATTGAACTTTGGAAGGCAATCTTTCAAATGCATTTTCACTTCCTTTACTGGATGAGTCTTCTCTCAGCTAAACGTTAAACACTTTTAGAGTCCCTTTAAGAGCACCAATGTCCCTTTACCTGGTATAAGGGAAACAGAGGAGGAATGAGAATCTCACCCACTATATTTTTTCTCAGGCCCAATATGATACCTGTCCCCGTTCCATCTGCTCTTTATCCAAGCCTGACAATAGTTTTTCGGTGCTGCTGGTTGGAGGCATTGCTGTGAATCAACCTCGCTGTCTGCTTCTGGAGAAAAAGGTCTCATGCTTTCTTGTAATTCTCAACTTTATTTAACTCCACATCAGGTATCAATTAACATTTTAATAGCAAGTAGTCACAGGCATATACACCCCATTCAAAAAATACAAACCTTTACCTGAATTTAAAAAATAAAGGATGTCCGTCATTTTGCAACTGTTACAAAACAAGTTCTTGAACACATTAATGCATTCTCATTTCAACAAATTTCACTGTGCACCCTGATTTTTCCAATTTAAGTTTTATTGGGTAGCTCTTTTCAGTATTTTGAGTTACCTAGAAATGTTAAAATTCTACATTCTGATTTTATATGCTTTTCAACTAATAGAAACTCCAATACCATTGATATTTGCTGAAGGGTCAGTTCATCCTCTTGTTGCATTTTAGCCTATTTTTATATATCCAAAATATGATTAAAAAAAAAAGCCATTTTTGAGAAAGCCAAATAAGATGAATCATTCCTTCTTGCAGCCATTCTTACAGCCATTGATTACACAAAGTCTACACAAATTACAAACATTCTGTTTAATTATCTTTTTTTTTTTTTTTTTAGAAAAGATGCTTTCATAAAACTCTCACAAGACAGAAATACATTAAACAAGTAGCTGAAAATTCTGAGACAGACGTTTATGCATTGCCATAGGATCAGCCCGGAGCAAAGATACTATATCACAGATCTATATTTAAAGCTACCTAAGCTAGCAATATGTTAATGTAAAATTTAAGAAAGAAAGGAAAGAAAAATCAGAACTTTTATAAACACAGAGAATTCATTTCAGCTATCACTTAAGGGCAGCCCTTACCAAGATGAAACATGAAAACTATCCAAGCATCTAAAGTTCAGTGAAGGTCTAAAAAAAATAAAAAGAAACATAAACAATAGAAATAACCAGGACAATTAATTTAACTAATTATGCTCTATTTATGTTTTCTAGGCCTCTCAAGCTAACACTCTCCTCTTCTGGAAAGCTGGCTGGGATCTTTTATGAACAGAAATACTAAGTTTCATTTTTAATATCATTTAGGTCACTAATATTGAACTGGAGCACTGGTTTATCACTGACTCTTAGAAAAGAGACAAAAATGTATTGAATTGCCAGCACCACTATCTACAATACCCTGATTTTTCTGAATTGGCCACGCCTGACTCTGTTTAACTCATACAATCTCATGAAACAGGTCACACACTGAAAAGCCATGTCAAACTTATGATGCCTTCAGCCCTCAATGACTCAATTAATTCATTAATACTAGAAAGAAAAAATAAAGTTATCACTTATTCACACAGATGCAGTTACCCAAGGTTCAAACTATATGCTGGCTCTTGGGCAGGTCTGCAGTGGCAGCAGCTGGAAGTCAGAAGGAGCTGCTGCCACCCTCGCTGGTTAGAAGGGCGTAGGGTGGGGGGCTCTCATCTCTTATAGGAGGGAGGTCTCATCTCTTAGTGGGGGCACTTTTGGAGGGCTCATCTCTTATGGGGAGGCTCAGCCCCAGAGCCCCCCTGTATTTCGAACCCTGCAGTTACCAGTATGTGAACATGTTCATTAGGCCATTATCATTGTACTATGATTTAAGTCCTTTCAGTGGCAGTCAGCATAGCAGTTCTTCTGAACCAAATAACCATGTCAAACTGTGGTACAAGTAACTTTTCCTCACTTGAAGAGTAGTTTTTATTTCTTGCATGCAATCTGGAATATATATTTGACTGTAAATATAGGTACAATTCTCTGATCTTTGAAACTGTAAACAATAGAAAGACGCATATTTGAGTGTTGTTTGGCTTTCAGCTGTTCTTTTTTTAAAAACTGCATGGATGCAAATAGCAAAGAAACAACGAAGAAAACTGAATACTGATCAGGGTAGGTGTCATTCCATATTTAGAAATATTTAAAAACATATCAGACCATTAGCTCCTTATGGTTGCCCCTATAGTAAAAACACAGTGCTATTAGAAACAGAATTGAAATAAGTGCAATTATTTCAGATGGTGGTGTCACATGACTTAGGCCCAAGATCATTTGAGGTCATTACAAAAATTAAATGGGGAGAAAACTCCCAATATTCTAAGTTTTATGTAAAATGTCAGTTACAGAGAAGCTACAGTTACAGAGAAGACTGGATCAGAGTCTCAGCTCATGTAACCTGTATAGCTCTTTTGAATTAACTGGAGCTAAATGGGTTTACACTAACTAGATATTTGACCCACTATTTGATGATGTCAAAATGAAGTATCTATGTTCCTCTGCTCAGAAGTACAACAATAGCATGTAGGCTATGGTCCCAGCACAGTCAGAGAGTTTCACCAGTGACTTTAGTGAGCCAACATCTCTCAGATTTTCACTCTCAATGGCTGTCACTGACAGAAAAGTAAACATCAAGAATTGACAGTAAAATGAACAAAACCTAGAAAGAAAAAATGCATTTATATCATTCTTTTATATACCGAACACAAAATGGTACATTTAGGAAATGCTGTGGGATTCACTGTTAATTGTATGTTCATGTTTTACGCACGAACACTTTGTTTTCTAGTGTGGGTTTATATTTAAGAGCAAGGGGCCTCATAGCTGTTGGCATGTTATAATGCTTTGAAGCTCATTTCTCTGTTTGCATTTGGAGGTCAATTCCAAATTTTGTAATGTACCAAATTGGAAGGATTAAAAGCATCTGACTCAATTAAACATTTGATTGTTTCATGATTTTATTAAAACGGTTAGATAGGCTGATGATTTAGGTTTATTTGGAAACTCTTGGCTCGGTCTCACTGGCTTACCAGAGCTAGTGCCCCTGGTTTCACTTCCAATAGCAGAATCATAACTGAAGTTAATGTTCTCTTAAGTTAATTACTCCAAATGTGTTCCATGGTTTTATTATGGAATAAATCCAGAGAACTGGGAACTTTGCTCCAGTGCCTCTCTCACTGCTCAAATCTTTCACTGCATTTCTTGCTCCATATTCTTTTATAGGTTTCCCTCTTATACTTAACCTGGTTTCAGGAAAGCTGATGAGAGTGGCACATTAATTCTGATAGCCCCTGATTTTGTCATAGTTCAAGTGGTGGTACTATAACAAGAGCATGAGTAAGGAACCTCACTCAAATGTTTAATTGAGTCAGATGTTTTTAATCCTTTTAATTGAGTCAGATGTGTTAGAAAAGATTCCTTACTAAACTCCTGGCTCCAGCTTTGTTGTGCTGCCCGCTTCAGTGGGGCCAGGATTTTACTCCCTGTTTGTTTGGGGGGGTTTTCCTCTGTGCCCTAAATGCAGCCCATAAGCTGCTTTCATACTGGCTGAAACTGGTTTAATAAGATAAAACCTGGATGGATGTAGTACCAGACTTAACCGATTTAGGTTAAATCAGTTTATTGAACTTTTGTCCCAGATCCCCTCCATATTCAAGTTCACTCACAGTCCCCCAGCATCTTGCACCTCCCATACAGCCCATCCTCCCCTGCCCTCCCCTCACAGAGTGAGTGGGCTAGCCTTGAGCCAAGCTGTCTGCTCCAACTGAGCAGAGAAGTCTGCTATAGCACCCCCCTGACTCCTGACCTGGGCTACTGCAGGCATGTAGCTGCATTTCCAGAATCAAAAATGAATGTCTGTTCACATACTTATCAATTCAATCTACACAGCTTAAACTAACCTGCAAAGATTGAATTTGTTCAGCCTCAAGTTTTTTTGGCTGTCTACACTTATCCCAAGGGCTCAGTTCTGGGTTATTTACCAGTCTGAAGAGAGGTCAGCAGGATTCTGAACTCAAAAACTGGACCATAAATGCCACTGTAGAAGCTTATAGATTCTGAATAATTTTCTAGGTCTGTCCTTAAATTTTAGCCCTAAACTAGGCTTAACAGTCATGGAGTAGAATAGCAACTAAACAGCATGGATGAAAGTGTTGACCAACACTCTCAAACCTACAGCTTTCCAGGAGCAATATTTCTTCACAAGTGTTGGATAATTTGTGCATGTGTGGACACTTTTTTAAAGGTCTTTGCTCAAGGCAAAATGGTGGTTCAAATAAGACATTTTGGAATCAGCATATGGATGGAGCTAGACTTCTCAGTGGTGACAGATGACAGAACAAGGAGCAATGGTTTCAAGGTGCAGCAAGGGAGGTTTAGGTTGGATACTAGGAAAAACTCTCTCACAAGGAGGGTTGTGAAGCACTGGAATAGGCTAAGTATAGAAGTGGTGGAATCTCCATCCTTGGAAGTTTTTAAGGCCCAGCTCAACAAAACCCTGGCTGAAATGACCTAGTTGGGTATGGGCCTGCTCTGAGCAGGGGCTTGGACTAGATGATCTCCTGAGGTCCCATCCAACCCTAATTTTCTATGATTCTGTGATTGGTACATTTTTCCAATTTTCAGTCTTTTGTTTATGGTGCATTTCGGTGGAATATATAATATTTAATATTTTCACCTATTTTCAAATTGAAATCCCATGTGTAATAGACAGCACTTATGTAGTACAGTCTTAAACCAAATATTCAGCAATTTATTTACATGGAAGTGAATGCTGTCCCTCTAAGTACTTTACAGAGCTTAACAAAAAAGGAAAAAGAAAAGAAGCAGCTTTTTCACAAAGCAAAGCTTTAAAAACAAATCTAGCCCACTCAAAAAAACAAATCTTTGCCCTCATCACTTCCCCTTCATCCTAGAATTAGACATGCTTTCCCTCCCATGACTGTGATTCTTCTAGCATGGGGATGTCAAAGATGCAGTCTATGGGTCAGATCTGGCCCACATAGCCATCCCACCCAGCCCAAGGTGCTCCTGGAGGGGATGGGAATTCAGGGACACGGTCTACTATTGAATCCCCAGGTATGTACATACATACCTGGGGATTCAATAGTAGACACTGGGATGTATGTCACTTCTGGGGGGTGAAGGGTGAATAAGGATCCAGGGAACAAGATCAATGGACAAAAAAGTTTGTCCAACAGTCTCAAAAGACACCCAAATGTTTTTTTCTGAAAAATCCACCTTCAATACTTTTAACTTTTCTCTGTATATATGGATTTCACCAGCCATTTTGTTCTCAGAAGCTACTGTAGACTGTCAGGGAGGATATTTGTACGGACGGATATTTATTCCTTCTGAATGTCCACTGTTCTTCAAACACTAAAGTGTCACACAAGAAAACAAGCAGCTGAAGATAAAAAAGGGAACTGAGCAACCTGAATGGTTGAAGAGAGATATTGATACTGGGAAAAAGTTAGGATTACCAGCAGTGAAAGAACAGAAATGAGCTTTGGAACTGAAAGAACATTCATCTATGCTTTTGACATAATTGTGTGGGGGTCCTGATGGGGTATAATGCTCAAGAACAGTGAAGTTGTAGTTATCAAAAGGCTTCAAAAGGAAACAGCAGCATCCAAAAAGGAGGGAATAAAACTAACCACAAACTGACGAGCTGAGTGCAACAACCACGTTCAAAAGGAGTAGTGCAAAAAAGATGTTTTATGGCTAAAGCAATGGAGAGTGGTCAAGAAAATTTCAATAGGAATTAAGAAACAATTTACTGATAAAATTTTTGATTAATGGTTAGTGACTATGTCAATATAAGCAAAAATGGATAAAGACAAACAGTTTCTCACATTGATGCAGAAAGAATTAGGTTATATTAAGAAATCAAGACAGACTCAGTTGGAGAGATCCTGACCCCTATTCAAGTCTCTACATCAAACTGAAAGGTCAGTACAGCATATCAAGACCCTGGGGGCCTTCTATCCAATTGGGCTGGTGATTACCGTAGCATATACACTGAAGAAGACAGCCATTTGGCTGCACACCAAGGAATCCTTCTCAAACCCTGTATAGCCATGCCATGGGCAGGAATATGCATGTGAGGACACATATCCAGGTCAGGAAACAATGCATGGAGCAATCTGGTTATTATGAGTAGGAGTACAACCCCTTGGGCATCCCCAAGGGGCTGTCATAACTTGACCAGACCTCCAGAGCTGCCTAAATTATGCTGGGGAATGCTCTAGCCCCTGGAAAATCTAAGTATTAGGTAAATGGAAACTTGGCTTGAAGCCACCTTAGTTCTCTTTCTGGGAAGCCCCAGGCGTCTTGTCATCAAGTGAATCATCCATACGGTATAGTGACACTGGTGCAGGTAACCCAAGAATTTTCATTCCTGACTATATTTTCAAAAAGATTAACTATATGTGGTGATGAAATGCTTTGAAAAAATTGGACTCAAACTTTACAATATGAGCTGCTGGATGCAGACCACTCCTAGTCCATAGGCAGGCAGAAGCCTTATTAGAGCTGAGCTGCTTTGAAAAAATCCAACCTGTGGATACCAAATAATGGTAAGTCTAGTACTGAACTCAGAAAAAGCTATCCCCATTTTTGTATTAGTGATGGTGGAAATCATCTTTTAAAAGCCTTCTGTCTTTTTATTATTATCATTAGTAGTAGTAGTAGTAGTAGTAGTATTTTCAAAAGGATCTAGTGAATTATGGCTGCTTACGGATGTGGAAAAACAAAGCAAAACAAAACCAAAAAAAAGAACCCACTTTACTTTCAGCTTGGCATGCCCCCGTGCTGAGCCCAGCACATGCCCAGAAGAGGCCTCAGGTCAGTTTGACCCAGCTTGCCCAATGTCTGTATAGATCATGTACTTCAGTGGGGCTTTTGGGCACTTTTATCTAATAGCTATTAGATAAAAGTGCCAAAAAGCTCTGCTGAAGTGCACGAGCCATACAGATGTTGGGCAAACCAGGTCAAACTACCTCTTCTGGTAAAGTGCTCCCCCCCCCCACACACACCCAACCAACCACCCCCCCCCCCCACACACACACACACACAGCTGTCAGCCACCATTAACCACATCTAAACAGAGTTCCCTGGAGCTTTTTCATTTAATGTTTTTTTTTTAATCAATGTAGCTATTTTAACACAAATATTTGTATAAAACTTCCATTCTATCTAAATAGCATTTGTTTTTGCCTTTAGATCTCTTACCCAGATTTTTAAAATTATGTTATATTATGCATTACAGAGAAAGCTATGATATTTGAGGTATGGTATCAGAGGAATTGGAAATAGGCACTCGGATCTCTGCACTTGAGGAAAGAATCAAAATGTTTTTCCAAACACATGAGCAAATACTATGACTCTCTCTTTTAATTGCCACTGTATATATTGTGGAACATTGTTACCATTAATATTGATGTCTCAGAAATCTGTGTGATGCTAACTAATGATATAAGCCTATTGAGAATGTGTTGTATTACTGTAGCCTACAGCACTACAAATTAAAAATGCTCAGTAAATCTCATCATCTAGGGTTTTATTCAGCAATTTTCAGCTTACAAACAAAGTGTGGTTGTGATTCATCAGGAAAAACATTGTAAAGAAAGTTTTTATTTAGTACCTTGTACTTTGAAGAAAACAAAACAAAACAAAAAAAGCTGACAATAAATGAAATAGTCGCACTTTCTTTCTGAGCAGTGTCCTCAAGTCTTGGGAAAGCCATAATTCATCCAAGTCTTTATTCTTTTACATATACTTGGCAATCTTTGCCCCTCATTCCTTTTCTAAGTCAGTTGTTATTTAATAACCAAGGTCTTAGTCTATTGGAGAGCTACTTACACTGGAAAAGCAAGTGGATTCAGGCTCTTTTATAAGCAAATAGATTCACCAAACAAGGTAAAGTCTAAAGAGGTGAAGAAAGGTTCAGTTCTGGCTCTACCTCAAGAAAAACCACTGACACAAACTAGTGGCCTAGTTTATTCCATATCCACCATTCCATTGCATCACACTTGCTTTTTACTATTTGATCCTGGCTGTTCCTGGTTAATGGGGATGAGTTAGTTTTCTTTAAAAGGAAACTTAACAAAGGCACTGCAGTCGCAGGGAAGGAGCACAGCCAGATGCCAGCCAGCAGGGCCCATTGGGGGTGGGGGCAAGGACAGGGACAGGGATTATTCCCCCTCCCTCTGCCATCTGGCAGAGGGAACAGCAGGGGGTTTATTCCAACACAGGGAACAAATGCGGAGGCAACGGTGGAAACACCCAGCTGCCATAGGGGTAGAAGGGACACTAACCCACCTCCCTGCCCCACCTCTGCCTCTGGGGTCATGGTGCCTCACTGCTGCGGCAGCAAGGGAGGAGCACCCAGCAGACACAGCTCAGGTCCCTGCTGGTGGCACAGGGTGGGGAATTAAATCTTTCTCTGGCTAGACTCCCGATCCTGCCTGTCCCTGCTCTGGCTGGGGAGCAGAAGGGCAGGACCACCCCAGCTCGGCTGGAGCAGAGCCCAGCCCAGAGAGCATGCCGGTTTAAGTTAAACCAGGAAGGAGTCTGGGACAGACATTACATAAACCAGTTTAAGCCAAATCTGTTAAGTCTGATACGACATTCAACCAGGTTTATCTCAAACTGGTTTCGGCCATTTTGAAACTGGTTTATGTATACTAAGCTTCTGTTCTGTTCTAGGTTTTAAACCAGTTGCTGATCACTTAAACCTGTTTATGTGTAATGTCTGCCCCTAGCCACTGAGTTTCCCTAAGTCATGGTGTCTTGAATTGACCAGTGTGTGTCCATACAGTAGGAAAATGTTACTTAATATAAAATGTGGCCACCAAAACTTCCTTTGCAGTTAAGTATACATGCATGTAGCCATGCATATTGTAGCACTTAAGCAATGATATTAAGCTGTTTTCACAAGGTTCTTGCAAAGTATTGTTAACCCTATTTTCTAGATGGCAAAAATAAAGCAAAGAGATAACAGGGCTCACCAAGGGTCATTTAGACAACTAGGGTTAGAAATCAGAATTCCAGCCCCGTGCTGTCTCCACTTACCCACGCTACTTCCCTTTAAGGAATAAAAAAGGGAAATCAGGTGTACTGCAAATCACATTTATTTCTGCATGGTAGAATGTAAATGGAACACCATTTACTATCATCAGGCAGAAGTGGCATATTGAGCACACTCCACCTGCTTCTTATAACCCTGAAATGATCTGAATATTTGCAGGTACTGCTTAGTTCCACTAAGCAACAGAGCAATTGTGCCAAGTATTTGTACAGAAAAATACACACACCACATTTTGGCTAACAAAGGCACAATGTTTAAGTTTAAATAAATTTGGTCTACTGTCGCTATTTCAATGTATATGACACTTCAAGCACTAAACCCAGGAATAAGTATGTCTCTAATTTTTGAAGGCTCCATTACACTCAGGCAGTGTACTAACATTTTGTGCAAATATTTTGTATGGTGTTATTAAAGCCTGACATAACATAAAATACATATTGATGCACAGCTTAAGCACAGAGTGAACTACAGTTTAAGTCTGTTAGCTACAGTGCTTTGCTTTCAAATTACAGTGGCTTTTCAACCCCAAATTGATTGCTGTAGCAAATAAGACCATATAATTGGAATAAGGGTCTGTCTTGTTCACAATTTGGCAAACACTGCAGTTCACCAACTGTCTAAATTAAATGCAGGTACTTTGGCAAATCATTCTATACCAGCTGCTCTGTCCAGTTTTATGAAGCTGCAATATCAATATGCATTAAACAACTCAGACTTATTTCTGCTGTAATTAAGGCACTAGCATTCACATTTGTATTTCATATGAAACAGAATGCAAACTCATTACAATTTTGTATATAGAGTTTTTTAGGATTATGCAAATGCACACAAGATTTTTGAATGGTGCTTACTTTATTATATTTCTCAGCTACCTTTGGCTGATAGTGTATTGATGTGTTGGGCATAAAAGACCCTTGTTATCTGGCTAGTCTGTTGGGTAAATACGCATTTTCAACCTTTTATATACCCTTCTGAAAGATTTAAAGAGTGCACACACACACAAAACAGATACATTTTGAATACTTACAAGGTTTTCTACATGTACACTCATGTTCAACAGAGGTTTTTCGACTAGAATACATATTCAGTGTAACTTTATGATGAAAGCCCACTCTATAGACTGAAACTATAAAATCCATGCTTAAAACATTACCCATAGAAGGTTTTTTCTCCAGAACAGGAAACCTAATGCAATGGGGAAATAAAAGACATTTTGCCTTCCTAGTCCCTGACTGCTTTCTAACTCACTGCTTGTAAGCAGGCTTCCTCGCCCACATCCTATAATACTCTGATCCCAGTACCTAGGTAGTTTTCCCTGAAGCCCATTCCACATGCTTCTGAAAGCAAGGCCTATGATCTTTTAAGGCACACATTTTAAACAGCTTCTTAGTTACTTGTTGCCAAAACTATTACAAAGCAACTAGACATTTACCAAAATACCTAGTTCACCAAGAAAAGTTCATGGGAAAGTCTCAGATATTCAAGTTCCTTGGAAAACAACAGTTAAAAAATGCAAACAGTTACAATGACCCAACAAGGCAATAATACAATAACTATAGCTGGGATTCAACAAAGCACAGTTAACTCTAAGCTATACCTAGGCAGTTTTCCCTTAGCCCACTGCTGAAGACAAGGCCTGTCAGTCATAGCTCTGCTTAAAACCTCTTTCTATCTGACTTACAGTCCTTTTAGCTCTCCAGCTGCTACTGGGCCAACAATCAGTAGCAGCTAAGGTAGCAGTTAATGTCCCTATTAACTCTTTACTAGCTGAAATGGCATGAGATATATACATCACTGACAATGCATTAAAATATCACTGCATTATTTCAGTATGCAGACAGACACAAGTTTGCTATCCCCTGGGGATTCAGATTCTTCTTAGAAAAAAAAAATGGAATGAAACCCATAATCTGTATTGTGTTAGCAATATATATATATATATAGGCCTTTGATAATGCACTTGTAGTTTATGTCTGTGTAGCCCAGGTGTACTCGAGTATATACTCCCCTTCTCCAATTGAAGGGGTTTGTTAGCTGGCAGGTGTGCTGTGGGGGAACTGCAGTCCGCTCAGTTTCCCTCCGTCCCTATAGAACCAGGCCAGGACAGTCAGGGGATTTAACTGTATACAAATTTATTCACATTAACCTATCACAAGGAAAAGAAACATGGATATAAATATGGATATAAACGTATATATATAGTACATGTGTTTATATCTGTGATATTTATATATATATATAAAAACTAATAACATAAACAATACCTTCTGGGTAAATGCTATAAAACCTTACACCAGGGCTCCAGATCCAAGTAAGTATCTGATCTGAAACAGATAAACCCCAAAATAAACATAGATAGCCAACAGATAAACTACAGGTAAGTATAGGTGAGTAATAAATAAGCCACAAATAAACACAAATAAACAGTAGATAAAATAATAGCAATTAGGGGTCCCAGCAGAGCCCTAGGTCTCTACTCATCTACTAATTTACAACATGAGAGTTCACAAAATATAAGGCACGACATCACACCACTTATGGCACAAGAACCTCAATGATAAATTTAATCCTGAAGGGAAACCCCAATGCCCTTGGGCTTTTTCCCAAGCCCTTCAAGGAAGCTGGTAACTTCAGGGGGGCCCTCCCAGTGGGACTTCCACTTTCAGGAGCCTTTAACTAACCGGGGCGGGGACTCCCCCTCTCCTGTAGGAATGCTTTTTTCCCTGCAACTCACGGCTGCCAGGCCTGGAGGGTGGCCCTCGTCCTCTGTGCCAAGTTGGTCTCTCACCTGCAGTGGGCTTCGGGGAGGGGTCACTGTACCCTGGAACAGGGCTCTGCTATGCAGGGCTTCTGGGGCCTCTGGATTGTCCTGTCTGCTGGCTCAGTAGCCCGAGCACCATCTGGCTCCTTGGACCCAACTTTTTGCTATGGGTTAGAGGCCTGGGCCATCTTTGCAGCACCGGGCTCAGTCCGCTCCCAGACCCTCCATGCAGCACCTCCTGCACCGAGCTCCTAGCTTCATTCCAGGGGTTAGGGAACTGAGCTGCCCAAGTGCTCCAAAGATCCTGCTCCATGCACCAGCCTGTGCACCATGTCACTGGCCGCATGCCAGAGGTTGCAGACCTGAGCCACCTCATGCAGCTCCCAGGGTCTGGACACTGTGCACCATGCTGCACGTTGAGAGCCTAGCCGCCATTCCCCGCTGATGGAAGTCTTCAGGAGTGCTTCCGGGCTACTGCTTTGCCTGCTGAGCAGCTCTCCTCAGCTCTTCTAAGGCCCGCTGTTCTCTCTCCCAGATGTGTCTCCCTCATGCTGGGCACACAGCTCCTTTTATACTCTCCAGGGCTCCGGCCCTGAAGTCTTCCAGACCTGACAGTGTCAGTCTACAGTCAGGTCCAGAGGGAGCTCCTCTACCCTTCTGTCACAGGCCAGCTGGGCACTGTGAGTGTATCAATTTTACCACAGGCCAACTGAGCTGTTTGATTCAGTTTCGGATCAAGGAGGCAAAGTTGGGAGTGAAATAAAGGCAAATTTATTATAGCTTACACACGCACACAACAGTTAACAGAAAGATAAATGCGATAAGCAGATAATGCAGTATAAAAGAGCTAATAGTAAATAATAACAGATAATAACAACAGATGGATAGATCAATCTGTCGCAGGCCAACTGGGCACTGCAAGGGTATTAGCCACTGGGATGTTCAAAACAACAGATAGACAGAAATGGGTTGGCAACTTATCAATAGTCCCTTAATGCCAGGTGCACACCAAGTGATTCCAGCTAAGTCAGGCATCCCCGTTCGACAGTGTCAGAGGGATTACCAGGGAAGGTCCCTTGATCAGGATCCGATCCTCACTCACACCAGGAGTCTGGGGTCCGGGCACGGAACAGAAATAACCATTTTGTTCCCTCCTTCCTGCTGGTTACCTGATGCATGTGCTTTTTATACCTAGTCTTATGTTAATCTGTTGGATGCAGGGCCGCTCATAATGTTGCCCTATAGCTGTTACCCTATGGGTTTGAAAGGTGTTAAAATTATCATGAAAGGTTACTACCCAGACTCAGGTTTATCCAATAAGCAAATTATGATGCAGCACCTTTAGGTCTGAAATTGACATTGCTCTGCCTAAATTCCAACCCCTTCTAGGCTTCATTTGAATATGCTTTCTTGGGATATGCTTTCCTGGAATGCGTTGGGTGTGTCAGGCAGTTAGATCCAGTTTTTACCGCTAACGCTGAACCCTGAGCAAAAAACCATTAGGCCAGCTAATCTCACAGCTGCAGCTTTGCCTATGGGGTCCAGTCAGTTCCATGAACAGTTAATTTATCATTTTGGTTAAACTTATGACAGACAAGTTACATTTGCAGTTTACAAACTTACACGCTTATATTAACTAATATTACCTGTTTAGGCAAAATACCAAATGCCTCCAAGAAGCACGTATTTATTGTTTATTAATCCCTCTGGTTCTGGCTGTTACATCCTTCCCCTCAGGAAAGGGGAGTGACTTAACTCTTCTTGCTGCCTTCTGATTGGTGGATGGGCTCCACCAATCAAAACAGCAAAATCTCAAGCCTGGAATTCAACCCAAGCTCCAAAAGGCAAGCCTGCTACATTTGCAAATACATATTGTTTGCCTTAATTAACAAAGCAAAAGAGAATGCCTATGGGCTAAATGAGTGCATCCACCAAGAAAACTTTAATAAGATTTCATAGATGACATAGACATTTGGGCTGGAAGGGACCCTGAAGGATCATCGAGTGCAGCCCTCTGCCCCAGGGGCAGGAAGTCAACAGGGATCATAGGATCATAAGATGCTTCTGGTGTTTTCAGTAAAGGTTTGCAATCCAATAACACTGTGTAGCTGATCACCAGAACTTGCACAGAAAAGTACAGGTATAATTTTGTGACAAATTTTTGCTGCTAAGTCCAGTATCTGTGAAGAATCTTCAACTTGCAAAATTCAGGCATCATTCAGAACCTGGGAGCCAAATTCAAATCTTCCATGGTTTCTGAATTGCTCTCCTATTAACAGTAACCCCCACTTCCAATCTATCTCCAGTTTTATGCAGTATTATATTAATCTGGTGTAAAATCACCTTCAAATTTGGCTTGTCCTGGCTTTCTACATTTTTGTGCAAGTTTGTCCCACGTTCAGATATAGCTACAGCAGAGGTCTATAGTGTAATGTGAATGTAATGTGTGTAACAGCAGGTGGAACCAAGGACAGTATGCAGAGCTGTGCCAACTCTTAATTTGAACAACTCCCAGAAACCCCCAGGAACTAAAGGGGGGGGGGGCCAAGGAAAAAAGGAAGAGGAAACTTGAAGCTTGAAGCTAGAGTAAGGGGAAGAGAGCAGGATGCATGTGGAACATGGTCAGCCCTACAGAGTAGGGCTGTTTGAAGCTTTGGTCCCTGATTTGATTCAGTGGAGATTTGGCCCGATTCAGTGGCCAAATCTCCAAATTGAATTGGAGATTTAATCTCTCCGAATCAAATCAGAACCCTCTGAATTGATTCAGAGAGATTTGGAAAGATTCAGTGATTTGGACATAGACACAGCTTTAAATGTTTTTCTACATACCTCTAAGTACTAGGTGGCTCGTGAATGCTGTGATGCTGGGGCACATGGAGTGTCCCATAGAAGCATGGAGGGCTCCCCAGCGCACTAGGCAGCAGACCTGGAAGTGGACCAGAAGCACTTCCCCCTGTGCCCCCCCCCAACTTAGTGACTGGTGCCTCCTGGGTCTGGGGGGCACCCGGGGTCCCCCCACAGCCTATCACTGAGCCAGGGGGGCACAGTGTGGCCACCCAGCACATTCCCCGGCAGACCTGGAAGTGGACCGGAAGTACTTCTGACCCACGTCCATGTTTGCTGCCAAGTACATGGGGGCCCCCACACACACTCCTGTTGGATGCTCCATGCACCCCAGCATTGCAGCATTCACAAGCCACACTGGTACCTCGAGATATGTAGAAAAAGCATTTAAAGCTGTGCTTACGTCCAAATTGCTGATCTCCGAATCAGCATCGAATCTTCAGATTCAGCTGAATCGAATCAGGGACAGTGATCGGAATCAACTAATTGAATCACTATCCCTGGTTCAGGCCGTATCCAAATCTGAATCGAATAGGGCCCACTTCGCACACCCCTACTACAGAGGAGGGCACTCCTTGAAGCAAGAGATGTCACTGTCTGGGTCAGCCAGGACGGTGGACTGAAGGAGCTGGACTCAGACCTGGGGGCAGCTACAGGTTGCTGTTTGAGCACTCTAAGGACTAAAGGCTTGTGTAGGGTTACCATATTTCCATGATCAAAAAACAGGACACCTGTGGGGGGAAAGGCAGGCAGCAGGGAGCGGGGAAGAGAGAGGAAGGAGGACTATGATTGGGATGAGCATGATATGCCTGTGCCCTGCCCCTGCCCTTCACTTCTAAGTCCTCACCCCCAGCCCTACTGGTGCCCCTCACTCCCAACATGCAGCATCCTGCTCCCCCCCAGCGCTGCCAATGCCCCTCACTCCCAACCCACAGCCCCCTGCTTCCCCCCCCAGCACTGCTGGTGCCTCTCACTCTCAACCCGCAGCCCCCTGTTCCCCACCAGCCCTACTGCCCACTCAGCTCCCTTGCATGCTCACACACACACTATTACCTGGAAACAGCTTGCCGGGGCCCAGGCACAGAGCACATGACCCCCAACAGCCAATCACCTTGCCCATTGCTCCCAGCACCAAGCATCCAAGCTTCTCATGCCTGGGAAAAGCCCAAGGCAAAGCAAAACCCAGACATTTGCTCCCATTTTAAAACAGCCTACCCAAACAGAGGACAAGGGACCAAAAAAGAGGACATGTCCTGGAAAACCTGGGTGTATGATACCCCTATTGTTTGGGGACATCTCTGGAGGTATAGGGGGGAATTAAGGTGATGACTATTTGTTACCTTTTATCTGTTCCCTCCCTTTGGCCCATTGATTTTCTATATAAAAGTGGGAACCCCTATGATTTTCTTTATAAAGTTGGGAACTCCCCCTTGCTTCTTGTGCCAGTTTCTGGGGCTGCAGGGTTGGCACGGTAGATAAAAATCTGACGCCTAGATTTTTGCCTTAATATAGTCTTCTCTGTGCACAACAGAGGGTCAAGTAGCTGACAAACTCCTTGATTACTAGGCCAGCTCTACATTGGTGTCAAAACCCCGGCACTCAGAATTTTAGAAAAGCCAAAAATAAAAATTGCTTATGCACCTTTTTCTTGCTTTCTTATAATAGCATTGTCCAGCCTCAGAAAGTAAATATGGGGCAAAGCCATGCATCACTCATCATTCTCCTTAAGTATTACTATCTTGAACATAAAGTATTGCTTTTCTTCACATCTCTGCCTCATTCACAAACCCAAACTAAATGAAGAAGGGATTCTACAGAACAAATAATATAAAGTCACATAATTAAGACTGTGTCAGTATATAAACACAAGGGACAAAGTTGTACAAAATACTTCTATGAAAAGCAAACAGAAGACAAGATCTTCCTTTGACAAATTTTAAGCATATGTGGGGGGAAAAAAGAGATTTGGATGTAAAACCTAAAAGTGAACACTAATTTTAAGAATATGGCTTGGTACAGATGTTATACAAACTGGTATAAGTACTGAAAACTGTCTACACCTGAAACAGAACAAAAGATAGGCTGGTTTAGAGCAGACCCCATTCCTGGGCTGTTACAGAGCTGAACCAGCACAGACTTCTCAGCCCTGCCTCCAGTCAGCTGTCAGCCACAAGCAGTCAGGGGGAGGAAGGAGATCTTTGTCCCTGCATGAGCCCTGGCATCAGCAACAGTTCACAGCAGGATGGGCCAGGCAGCCTGGGAGGCTCACACTGAGCAGCAAGGACAAGGGACTCCACCAGGGCAAAAATCAGGCCCCCCCAGATCTTGGCACCAGCAGCAGCAGGAAATGCCCAGGAAATTTGTGCCAGGCCGCAGGATAGGAGGGCTCCATCAAGGGAAGGTTCAGGCCCCTTAAAGCTCTGATGAACCTCCTGCAGGCAGTGGCAGGAGGCCAGGGAGCACACATTTACCTGCTTCCTGACACAAGCCTCCCAGGCTGCCAGGCACATCCTGCTGTCTCTGGTGCTGAGCTCCAAGAGGCCTGATCCTTCCCTCAGCAAAGCACCCCTGTCCCCACTGCCCAGTGCGACCCCCCCAGGCTGCCCGGCACATCCTGCTGCCAGCTGCTGGGGCTTGTGCAGGAACAGGGACACTCCTCCCCCTGCCTACCTGCGATTGACAGCTGGCCAGAGGCAGGAAGCGGGGCTGGGGAGAGTCTGTGCTGGCTCAGCTCAGGTGGGGGTCACTGAGAGGCATGCAGAGGCACCCTCAACCTGCTGGCTTCAGCCAGTGCAGGCAGCCTGCATGCCCTGCCCAAAGGGTGAACATGTTGTTTGCTCTTGATCAAATTTACACCACTTACAGAACCCCACATAGGTTTGATCAATTCCGCCCTGAGCTTTTTGAATGTCCATACCTAGCCTATGATTTTAAAAAGTTGCCTGGCACCCACTGACATCAATGAGAGTTTTGCCATCATCTTTATTATAAAAGCAAGATTAGGCCCACTTACAGAGTTCCTGTAACTTACATTGTATTAAATTTAGCAAAGAAAACAGCACAAAGAGTAGAGACAAACCTGACTCTTACCACATTTCAAAACCCTGACCTTTGGGAAGCATCAGATCCTGACAATCCTTTTGGATACTCCACAGGGACTCAAGGTGAGATTTTCAAAGCTGCTTGATGGATATGAACGTGCGAGCTCCATTCATTTTAATGAGAATTGGTCATCCAAATCCCTTAGGCAGCCTTGAAAATCTCACTCTCAATGTCTTTGATCCTTTCACTGTGCTCAAATACAAACTTGAGTATAATACAATATATTAAAGTGCTATCCAGTATACTGCTACTCAGCCATCTAATCTGGTACATAGCTTCATACACAGCTCAGTCTAGCAGTTGACTAAGCTACCTAATCACCTCAGTTATTAGCAGAATAAATCAGTTTCCTAATCTACATTTTCAAGTGTTAATGCAGTTGTATAAAGACTCAAAATAATGTTGCATCCATCCCAGCTTCCCTTTGGTCTTTTACAGAATTGATCTCACTTAAGCTGTTTCACCATAGGTAGCCAGTACGATAATAGCCCCCATGTTTTGCAGGAAAGCACACACCAACTCTGTCTCTCACAGGCATCCAACATATGCTGGGTTCACCCAAGAGCAACTCTCTCATGCTGCTCATAATAATGAAAGAAATCTTTTCTCTTGGTCTGGAAGAGATAAGGTAAGGGTCAGATTGATTAGTATGCAAAGCGTTTCAACAGGAAATGCACTAAGCAGTATTAAAAGACAGATACACCAGGATGGCTGTTCCAAATTATAATATCTTATGAGAATAGAAATGACTCCCTTTTTGGTTTAACCAGTTTGAATATAAATGGGCCCAATTCCTTTCTAAACAAAAATGTATTTTAAGGATAATGTCCCTTCCATATAAAAGTTCTCTAGTTGCAAGGACTAGAATTATTCTGATGGACAAATTCCCCTTATGCTTTCTGATTCTTTAGCTGGAAACAGCTTCTGTTGTGGCAGGATATTAGGCTCCCTCATGACTTCTGTGATTGGAACCCAGGTCTGATGGACTCCATGTCTTCAAGAGAGATTCCAGTGCTTTGAATTTCTGGCCTGCAAGCCAACAGTTCTTAACACATGGGCTTAGGCAGGTTACGGTAACATACCTGTCTGTTAAAATGAGATACTTCTTTGTTAAACCCACACTCTCACGATTAGAAAATAATAAGTGCTCAACAGACTGGGAGACAGAGGGGTGGAGGCAATCACTTCATCCCTGTGAGCATCTTCTCCCCCAGTGATGTAGGTGTAGGAGGAAGAGCAAAACTCCAGCTCTTGCAAAGATGCAAGGCTGCAAATTAAAAACAAACAAACAAAGCCTCTCTCTCATTTAAGCAAACTACTACTGTGCCGGGTTACTTAGATCTCAGAGCCACCTCATTCTCTGTAATCAATCATTTTTAACTAATAGAATGCTACTTCTCTTATTTACACAGAGAATTGATATAATAACTAATTACTTCCTGACTTCGTATCACAGCAATCAGAGGAACAGATACAGGTGGGAAAGCTTATTTATTTCAATTACAATTTCAATTTAAAATCATGATAGGACCTATTTTTGATAAAAGATATAGTTATCATCTGATGGCAACAAAGTAACTCACTCTTCCTTATCCTGCTTTAAAAGTGATCTCTTCCCAAGTGACTTGGAAAGGAAAATAATGCAAAACTGAATTTGATGCCAGACTCTGTTACATCACTCTGGAAGTACAGAGGAACCTGAAAGCACCTACAACTACCCAGTTCAGACATTTCTCACTTAGTAAAAAAACAGCATACATGGTTCCTATGCCTCCCAACCCATCAACAGCATAGAAAGTGGTGAGATGGCTTCAGCACCGCACTACAGGTGTCCCATCATGTTCCCATTGAAGCTCATAGGCAACTGTTAGGTGTTCAAGCAGTCCCTAGTTTGTGTCGTGGGTCAGAGACAGCACAGTGACACTATGAAACCAATATTCCCGTGGCACAAGAGATAATCGGAACCATTATGCTTCATCTTCTCTGCATCAAAATGCTATATATAGTTTGTGCCGTGTTATACTTTTCACACTTGTAACACCCAAATAGTCTATGTCTGCATCTGTGTCTGTATCTGTTTTTGCTGTGGGCATGAGTGACTGGTGCCTCCTGAATCTGGGAGGGGCTCCGCAGAAGCCACCCCATTGTGGGGGCACCAGCCCTACTGACAGCATCAGTGTCGGTCATCGGGGGGACACCGGCCCCATCGGGGGGGGCCATGTGCACCCTCATGCACCCCCTACCAGTCGCCTATGGATGTGGGCAAGATGGCTTCTATTGTTCTGGCCATGTGCTCAGCAGATGGCAAGCTGGGGCCTGTATATGGGCAAAATATGTAAAACCCTCCAGCCTCATTGGGCAAAGAAAGCAAAAGACCCTCCAGGCAGATGAGTAAGATGGAAGCTAGACTTTCTATTTGGACAAGGCTTGGGTGATATCACACCAGGTATATAAGAACAACTCAACTAAGGTTTCTAAGTTTTTCCTCCTGGGGCTGCTGAGAGCTCCACAGCTGAACTGGGATCTAGAAAACCTGCTCCCAGTGGGGTGCCCCCCACCCCCACCCCACCCCCTTCAGTGTAGAGGCAAGAAAAACTATGGGATGGGAAAGCCTCAAGTACAGGGAGAGAAAGTCTGTCTCAGGGCTCAAGGCCCCCTATTCTCTCCCTCTCTTTTCCCTTTTGTTTTCTGGGTTTTAATGCTATGGCAGTGTCAATACCTGGAGCAAACTGATCAGGAATGGAGTCCTGGCAGTTTTGCTGGAAGTTTTGGTCATACAGGCCTTGAGTGAGATAATACCATAGGGGTATTAATCCCTGTAGCAGACTGCCCAGGAATGAGTTCTGGCACTTACTGGTCCCTATGTTTTGTAATTGTAGTGTCTCAGCCCAGTGCTATAGCTGAGACGGGATGTCCAGGCTAGAACCATAGGCCTGGGCCCTTTTTGCTGTTTCACAGCTATTGCATTTCAGCATCACTGTGTGGCTTAGCCTCAGGCATATTTTTGGCGGGCAGATTTGGGCCAGGGTAAAGCCTAGCACTACTTGTTGTTGATCTAGGCCACAGTGTGATATGGGCCTGGCCAGCTTTGGGCCAGCTTTGGGCCTGGCCTGGCTAGCAACATAGGCTTGGGACTTCTTTTGTCCTTTTTGTAATTTATGTCCTTACTAAGCGGTGTGGTTTGGAGCTAGATGTAGTTCAGGATTAAGCCAAGATAGACCTGACTTTTCTCTGAGCTCTTTTGCAGTTTTCTGCCCAGCAGAGATAGGATTGGGACTAGGAATTTTGGGGTGCGGTATGCTGATGAAAACAGTTAATACCTCAAAGCCACCATGTGGAAGTGGAGGCCGGCACTCTACCACTTCTCCAGGAGCAACAGAGCCCCTTGCAATGCAGAAGCTCTCAAGAAGCTCCCTGTAGTGCAGTGAACATCCCTCCCCTCCCCCACCGCCTTCTGCAGCCCACTGCTGACAGGTAGGTATAGGGGTGCAGGCCCCCTGATCTACCGAATGGGAAAACCCAAGTCCCAGACTGTCTGGGTATGAGTGAAGCCTCCCCAAGACGGTGCCACATATAAACTTTGTTGTGTAGTTAGTAATATTTTTAAATTATATTGAATGTTTTCTTTTCTTTTGTTTTATTTCCTGTAATAAAATTGAGTGTTTGTGTTTACACTGCTTGCAAGGAGGGGGTTTGTTTCTGTGGGACACCCTAGTAATTAATTTAATGTTTCCCAGGTAGTCTGGGTGGGGGCTTAAGCCAAGGAAAAACATTTAGCACCCCAAAATTGAACCCAGCCCTTGTTGCTGCCAACCGGTACCTGGAAGAAGGGTTACACACTTAACTTCAGAACACCAGAATCTGACCTAAATAATCTATATCAGGCTCCTAGAAGTGAAAACAGGTATAGGTATATGAACAAACTACCTCAAGCTAAGCTAGTGTGTGAAGTTACACTGCATCAGCTACTCTACACTGCCTGTGTGCATGGTAAATAAGGTAGCTAATCTCATTTAGACCGAGGGCAAGCTACCTTGCATTTATTGTAACACAACACAGTGTACACAGACAGTTGGCATAGAGTAGCTAATACATGCTTTAAGCTCATGTCATAACATACCAGCTTTGCAATAACTTGCTCATGTATCTGTGTGGCAAGGAACTTGACTATTTTCTCTTTAAATACAATTTCAGACTAAAAACGTACAATTATTGTCATCAAGCCAAATTTTTTCATTAATAATATTGTCTCAGCAACATTTCAGTGATGTATGTTTGCCCCGCAGAATTCCTTAACATTAATTCCTTCCAAACCATTTCACCCATAACTAGCTATATCACTGCTCACAAGCTTCATGTTCCCAGTGCAATAAAATCGCCAGATTGAATGTTGAAATTATCCCTTCCTTTTGGTATTTGTCACTGCTAAGTATGCCTTCTGGTGTTTTGTTCTGTATTTATTAACACACATTTGAGATCAGTCATTATTCTCAGTTACACCAAAACATACCTTCAGGCCAGCCTAGTCAGAACTCGCCACTGCAATTTGAGGTAGCTCAGTTTTGAACATCCAATAGCAAATGGTCACTTGACACATTTGCTGCAGGGGTTCTCAGTTTTCTTACAGAAATGTTGGTCCAGTAGGGAAAGATGACTTCCTCAATTTGTCCTCATTCTCTTTTCGGAGGTTGGTTTGCATTCAAAAGTTGTTTCACATTCTTGACCTTTGAGAAGTGGAAATTCCCATAATATGAGGAAAAAAGTGTCTATATTGAGAGATCATCCACCTGCATTAATTTCTACTGCTGGAATAAGGCAATAATGAAGATAAGGCAACTCAACAAACTCCATCACCACCTCACAGCACTACTTTTAGCTGCTTCCTCCACTTCCATGCAGCCAGAACCAGAACCTGAGTAAATACAGGCTCCCTCCAAGTGTGAATGCAGAGAAAGGAATGGGATTTCATAAGCTTTTCAGCACAAGAGCCATGGGCTACAATGTGTTTGCATAACACTGAGCACAGTACAACCCTGGTTATGTTCCCCAAAGCCTATACTGATTCTAGAAACAGTTATTACCATTTTAATAGATTTATCTGTAATAAATGCCAGGCAATGCTTCTAGTTAGACTATACAAAGCTAAACTTGGCTTGATCTATCCAAGCTGACAGTTTTCTGCTTCAAGAACATCGAGAATGACCATTAGCTGTAAAGATAGAAGTTACACATAAGAACTATCTGATATCTGCAAAGCAACCAAAACAGGAAGCACTTATCAAAGCAGTAAATGGTTATAGACTGCATCTGTAACTTTCAAAACAAAAAACTGTTTTTCATGCTATGGTAACTATCATATAAGTTATGAAATGACTTTATTCTATAAACCAAGTGCATGGCATCTAGTCCACACCATGAAACTCAATGCCTTTACTGTTTCCATGGTAACAGATATACTTTACAAACTGGGAAATGCACAGGACAGCGTAAACATAGGGGAAAATTTGGTCGAAGACAGAGGAAAATGCACAAACATGCAAGGATGACAAATATTTGATTACTGTCTTTTGGTCTAGAAAGGCCTGCATGGCTTAGGCATAAGACTGTGCTTATCTCTAAAACAGAAGTAAAATGCATATAGCATTATTCTCCTGGCTCCATTATTTCTACCATGTCACCCTCCAAAGTGATTATCAGTCTATAGTATTTCTAATGCGCTCAGCACTGATCTAGGTATCATATTGAGATAAGAGGTAACATTGTTTCTACCAAGTAGGCCTGGAACAAAATATTTTATTCACAGTGGGCATGTCTACATGTGTGCTTTGATGCGCATTAGCCTATTTTAATGCACATTAAAGCGTAACTTAACTAAAAACATGCTATTTAGTTAATGTGCTTTAAAATAGGTTAATGCTCATTAAGCATCATTAAGGGCTTTTATAGACATCCACAGAGCCTGCTCCAGTGTGGTGAAAATACAGCACATCGGAGCAGACTCAATTAGTCAAGTCTGTTGGAGCACAGAAATTGACGTGCTGCAGCAGCCTTCCGCATCACGTCTCAGCATCCCCACACTGAAAAAATGGTGGCGTGGCACTATGAAATAAAACATATTCAATGAGTTGTAGTTTAAAGTGTTCTGCAGCCATGTTATCAGCATGTGGATGAGCAGGGATGCTGGTACATGTGATGCACGGGCACTTTTAATTAGCACAACTTGCTAATTAAAGTGCCCAGTACCGTGTCCCAGAGCACGTGTTAAAATGCCTTAAAAAACTGTGCTCTTTAGTTAATGTACATTAAGATAGGCTAATGCACATTTTCTTAGTACTTCACAATCATTGGCGATGCGTAGGGGGTGCACACGGGTGTACGTGCACTCCCTGTGAAAAGACACCGCCGACACTGCCGGCAGCACCTGTGGGCGGTCGCCACTCACCAGCCCCCCCTCTCACTGCCAACACCACTGGTGGCATCTGCAGGTGGTCCGTGATCGCTGCTGGCTGCCACCGCTGGTATCTGTGGGTGGTCACCAACTGCCGGTCGGTGCTCACAACTCCTCCGCCCCTCCCCCCACCACTGACAGCACTGCAGGCACCTGCGGGAGCTCCCCACTTGCCACCACCATACTCCCGCCACCGCCACCACTGCCTGCGGGAGCTCACCATATCCCACCAGCCTCCAGGGGCATGTAGCATTCATGTTCACAATAGTACTACTAAGTTCTGAAATGCATACAGGCAAAATGCACAATCTACATAGCAAAAAAGAAGACCGTCCTAATTAAAAGGACATAATTGCAATGCTTGTACATGGATGTACATACAAATACAAAAGTGATCTCTGTTATGGGTCCAGTTGTATCACTGGAATATGGGGGGGGGTTGCAAAAATATAAATACAGTAAAAGCTTTGTTATCCAGCATGAGTGGGGTAAGGGGGTGCCAGTTATCTAAAAATCCTGGTTACCTGAGGCAGGGGTTTTTGGTCAGATGTGGAAGGGGGGGTATGGGGGGTTGCACACAGAGTGGTGGCAGCACAGGGTGGTGACCCCCCTGCCCCTATAAAATTCTAGTTAATACAGTATTCTGGTTACTAGAACACCAGTTAACACAGCTTTTACTGTACATACATATATATATTTACATATCCCCCCCAGTACAAGCTTCTGAATGCAAGACATTCTTCAGGTCTTCTGAAGAAGGATGTTTTGATTTCAAAAGCCTGTCTAACTATGCCAACAATGCAGTTGGTCCCTACAAGATCTCACTCAAAGAAATCCTTGCCTCTCACATAATTCCTGGACTATCACAGCTACAACATCACTCTAACACTACTACATATATTGCATATTACAATGAATGCAATAATAATGTTTGCAAAACAGGAGGTCAGGTTCTGCTTTCCCATTCCTCTGTGATCAAAAACATAAATATGGCATTGGAAGTTTAGTACATCCAGAAATTATAACCTAGATTTTACATCAGATACCCAATAAAAGTGAAGGTATATTATGCTCTTTCACTGGACTTCCTGTTCCTCCCTGTTGACAGCTCCTACTTTTTCCACCATCTTTTGTGTTAGCAGCTCTTTTCTGAAAATTAATATATTGAGTCCTTTGTTTTAAAGACAGGATAGAAAGGTCTACAAGGAGATATTAGCTCACATGCTTTACCTAAACACGTATACATCTATTCACATGTAGGATCAGAGCCATAATATCAGTTAATCTTATTGTAGTTTAACTTAATTTATTCCTTATACATTCCATATGGACATACAAAGAGGAGTTTTTTGTCCTTTTTTTTAATGAAAACTATAACTATATTCTTAGTTCTTTCTTGGGAAGAATCAGGAAGAGTTGAAATGATCAAGAAACCCAAACATCCCAGAGACATCAAAAGTTAATAATTTTAGTCCAGGAAAATAAAAACAAAAATCTCATAGCATTCAAAGGTACATGAAAAAGTTGCAAAGAGAGAGCATGTAGCAGAGCAATTCATTCAACTGAGGTTATTTGAATTAATTTCTTGAGGCTAGCAATGTCCTCTCCCATGTCCCCATTTATACCGTATACTTAATGAGATATAAGTTGGTTCTTTTTACCTAGAGCAGTATCCTCTTTACTACAGTATCCTGTCCTACATGATCACACTGCACTCTTAATAGCACCTATTAAAAAATGTAATTATCATTTACACCTGGTGGTTATCAGCAAGCAATGATTAAGCTGCCAGAATAAAGTGAGATGTTAACCTAAATAAATTTAGGTTAAAAACATTCTTAGTAATTTCTATAAAGAATCACTTGCAAGAGTTTTTAATTAATGAAAAAGTGTGTGTGTATGTCTGTGAGAGAGAGAGAGATAATGAGCCAAGTAAATTAGGTTCATATTTTTATATGAGGATTTGTTAATGAACCTGAGATATGTGCAGTAGTTGAAAAGACAAAAGCAGGACAGAGTAATTACAAACACAACTTAAGAACATCTCAGTGTTGATAGAAAGTGTCACCCTACCTTAAAATTCTCTTGCAACCCCCAAGAAAAACAAAGAATCAAGCTTAATGAAACATGAAGAAGCCAATTTTTAGGAGAGACAGCTGCATAGCTGCATTTTATCTCGATTCAGCTTCCAGCAGAACACTTATACAAGGAGTTAGTTGAACAGAACACAATATTTGCTGTGCCCTATGTACCCTAGCTTACAAAACCACTAACAAGCATCCATTTTATTTCTTTGTATAGAACATGATGTGAAAAATCCCCACATATTAGCAAAAGAACCAAACTTACTGTTTTTGTTGTTAAGCTGTTTATGCTAAGGATTCTCTGTAGTTCACCCCATCATATAGTGTGTTTCTGTATGTAAAATTAACCAAATCTTTTGGATGAATAGCATAAGGTACAGTCACAGAAACTGTATTATTTGAGAGATATGCTTTAATATTGCCTGTCTCTTTGAAAAGATACTTCTCCCCTCTGGCTTGACTGAAGTTAATCTTTAAGTACCAGTTCAAGGCTAGAAAGGAAACTCATTTTTTACATTTATTGAACTTGTCATTGTAAGAATCATTTACTCATTCGTTTCTCACTGGAAATATTTTAAATGTAAAAATGGACAACTTTTAAAGAAAAAAAAGTGGACTGCCAGTTCTCTGGCCCTGAAATGTCTCACTCATTCTGTCACATACAGTGCTCATAAATCAGCACTATATTTAGTGAAGGTAGACGCCACGTTCCTGTAGTAAATACACTATTCTTTTTCCTGCTGCTGCAAGTGAAATGAAATTCTGAAGAATGTCCCAAATAGACCAAGCTGCCCGTGGCAATGTTTTTGTACGCTTATATAATAAGTTACACCAGCCTCCAAAGATGACCTTCTCTCCCCAAACCTGCTGCAATAAGGACTGCTATAACCCCTGACTTTTCCCCACAGGGAATCAACACCAGATTCTAGTATGGGACCTCAGTGTAATGCAGTGCATAAGATGCCTACTTCTTCTTTCCAGTGATATACAGGCAGGTTATATTGCCAATGGAAGCAGGTTTTGTTTCCAGGCTATCAGCTTTACGTTGTGTTCATGATCGTGTTTTATTTTGCTTTCTTAAATATGGAGATGTTGCTTACTGGCCTTTGAAAAAGCTTCTCTGAATACAAGATTGAACACTTGTAACAATAAAGAAAACCTTTGGAGTATATGCCATCAGATTTGTTATTTTTTATTTTTTAATATGTACACCAAAAAAAAAATTGTTTTGGAGACCTTACAAAATATGGAACTTGATGGAGTCAAACACTGGGTATTTCAGTTCCTACAATGTACCTGGCTTGTGAACATTGGCAGAGTTTTGTTTTTACAGATATATCAAAGTCCTACTGTCCACACAAGGGTAGCGATGCATGCACATTATCCACATGCCATTGTGGCAATCAACCTTTATAGTTAGTCTACTATGACTGGTATGAAAAACAAGTGCAGAGTCAATAGGTGATGCTCACAATCAGCACCTGAGATTATACTAAGTATGATCTTATCAAAAACCAAAATCTTATCTTGAATTTATCTTAAAGTAAGCAAACATGAGGGGAAACATTGTAGCTAAGGAAAAACTAAAACACTTTAAAAACATGATTTAGACAACAGCAGAACTATGAATGAGTGAGCATATTATTGACTGAGTGGCAGATACTGATATTCTCAGTGTTACACATTCCTCCCCCCTTGTCTGATCTACAAAGGAAAATAATCTGTTATAGTTCCCAGATGTTTTTAAGATAGCTGCTGTCTTGGCCAGTGTACCAGAGGTGAAACCACAGATTCCCAGTGTTAAAATTGTAAAAGCTTGAGCAAATAAGCCTGGATCTCAGCCTGACAGCTTGCACTATGCGATTTGGATATAGAGGGCACTTGTACATGCTATAATTACAGCATACTGTAGCAGACTTGATTAATCAAATCTTCTGCAGCGTGGCAGTTACTGTGCTCCAGCAGCTTCCCACATCTCATGTATCAGTGTTCCTGTACTTAAAAATGGTGGCAGGGCACCTTAACTAAAGCTGATTCAACAAGCTTTAGTTAAAGGGCCCCCGCCACCATTTTGAAGTGTGGGGACACTGACACATGAGGTGCTCTGGGTGCTCTAATTAAAGCCTCCCCCACCCCCAACCCCTGGAGCATGTGTATCAATGCCCAGAGTGAGATGTGCAATGAACACTCAATATACTACAAGTACAAATAGGGAATGTTCAAACTAAAGTGGCATGAGCATGTGGATTTGAAACGGTACAGATAATAAGTTTTGCATAGACAACTTTTTTTTTTGATAAAATGAGATTTGAATCCACTCTTTTCTTAGCTAGAACAAAGTAGTTGACAAACACATATTGTATATTAGATACAACTAAATGGTAGGCCGTGCTTGAACATGATGGGAATGAGGCTAAAATTGGGGAAGTTAATATTCACAGAGAGAATTAACTCAGCATTTTGGTTTCTTTATACCCTACCTGTCTGTTGTATCTGTATCCACCTGCCCTCTCTCATCTTATATTTAGATTGTAATTTCCTCAGGGCAAGGACCGTCTTTGCGTACCTGTTTGTACAATGCCTGAAACAGTAGAGTTCTGCTTTATGACGGAGGCATTTAGGGGCTGCTACGCTAATAAAAATTACCCATTTCATTTTGTGTATCTCACAATGGTTGGCTGGTCATTTGTCTGTTTGTTTGCTTTTACTACTACAACACTAGTCTGAGTGTAAATCAGTTGAAATTTTAAGATTCTGCAATCACCTCAGATCCTGCTAATGATACCGCAGTTGCATAGATTTAACAAAATATATAGTATGTAGAACAAATGGCTTAATGGGATTTTCTGGCAAGAAAACAATCACAGATTTCCCAAAACTATATGTGATAAATCCCCTTTAAAGTACATGAAAGCTTGAAAATTGAACTTCGGTTAACCAAGAATATTCACAAGAGTTGGGTTTCTCCAAAATGAACAAGGCATATGGATTATGGATTATTTTGCAGGTTTGCTTCATAAGTGGCTCATTTTGTTTATAAATTCAAGAGATTTAGAAATCAGAAAATCTTTGCTGCTTACTAAAAAGATAATATTAAAGGCCAGATCTTCATCAGGTGAAAAACAGCATAGATATTCTGAAACTAAGTTGATTTATAGCAGCTAAATGTCTGGACTTAAATCTTTTATGTGTTTTCTTATTATTTACACTTTTCAGGAACTAATTGTAGTTCAATAACTTGATACTCCAACACACTGAGTGCCTTGGACTTCCATTAAAGGCAGGCAAAGTCAAATGCTTGCACAAATTGACATTTGATTGCAATAGAAGCAGAGGGTACTCAGCAATACTTCTACACAGGAGCAAGAAGCATAATTGCCTTCCTTTCATTTGTGCCTACTCAGTGCCAACTTGATCAAACCTGAGGAATTGCTCCACATCCACTCTAGAACTAAAGTCTCCTGAACTGCTCAGGAGACCAGGGAGCTAGTGAAAATGCCCCTCCCTCTCCTTCAAAAAAAATTATACCCATGATTATTACTGTAAACTTTGCACATCTGCTGTGTGGAAAAAAGCTGGTCTTAAAATAAGAGAAATACAGCTTCTGAAGGAATGAGAGGTCATATAAAAGAGCAGTGTATTCTCCCTCCCTGCCAGTTGCATTGGGAGGCACTGAAAAGATGTCTTCCTTTGTTGGACTGTGCCTTTAGGTCTACACATTCTCCTGGCCATCAGCCCCATAGGCGGAGGAAGAAAAAGTATTTGGGGGAACTGAGCACATGCGCACCTCCCCCAACCAGAAGGTAAGTCTGTGGGGGAAGGGGCAGGAGGAGGGAGTGGGTTTAAGGCTGGGGAAGACCCTGCACAGCTGGGGCAGGGTGGGGCATGGGAAGAGCCACAATCGGTTTGTCCGAGGGGGGCCTGGCATGGGGAGGGGGTGACAGCTCCCACCGCCCCATGCAACCTGGGCAAGTATGAGGGGCACGTGCCCCTGGATCTGCATGCAGGGCGGGCTACTGCTAGGCTGTTTCCAGTGGGGGAGGGATGGGCCATGCTGCGCTCGGGGCAGATGGCAGTAATGCTGGGGGGGGGAGGGGAGGATATGATTAATTTTGGGGTGGCTGCAGCCTCCCCCGTAAGTTACAGTGAAAGCAGCACAACATCACGCCATGTGGTCATGTGCATCCTGCCCAGCAGTAGGAAGCACATAGCACCATTCTGCGCCACTTTTGAAGCAGCGGCAGCAAGGCACGGAGGCAGGGCAGGGCAGAGCCCAGCCCAAAGCTGCAGCCTGCCCTTGCCCCATGGACATGTCCCCCACCCCCACTTAGCTCCCCCACACCTCACCCCTGGATGAGCCACCAAACTCTGATTGTCACAGTGAATGGGGCCCTGGCCACGCCAGCTTGTGGGACATTCCCCACAGTGCAAGAGGGAGTCAGGCAGGGGCAGGATTGAATGATTCATCCCTGCCTCTGCCCCACTCCCCTTCTGCACTGTGGGGGGTCTTGATTTGCCTCCCTGTGCCCTTCCCCATCCCCAAGCCCAGGCAATCATAAAGAAAATAGATTGAAAGAAACCTACCTGCTGTGCTGGGCTGGTTGTGATCCTGGCTGCACAGGATATCTGAGTGTGCATGCCACTCCCCATCCCCGCTGCAGCAGCCTGCGGCCAGGCTGCCCTGTAGCTATACCTGCTGCCTTGTGTTCAAAGGGGGCTTAGCCCCAGTAGTGTAGCCATCCCCGCCTCTTCCACCACCTATGATCAGCCCTGCTTCCTCCTCACTCCCTGCAGGCAAATAGACTCTTCTCAGATATTAAAGAGGGCATTGCCACCCTCTTACCACCCCAAAGAAGCTATTAAAGTTGTAAAAAGCAATGCAAATAAACAGATGGTCTCTGTAAAATGCCAGGAGTGAAACAAAGAAAATGCACTGAGAGGTGGTGGGGGGTGGGAGCAGTTAAAGTCCTACCAGAGCTAAAATGCTCTGGAAATGCAGGGGTACGGTCCTTTACTCTGTAGCTGTTGTTTTCAGGAAAAATGAAGACAAAAAGTCATTTTACTTTTGAAAAGAGCTAGTTCTAAAGCACATGACTTAAAAATATTTTCCCTTAACTCAGAAAGCAGCTAACTATGGAAGTCAAGAAATGTGAGGAATACAGCACACCATGTGAAAATGAAACATATGAGATGTTTTAAACAAGGAGTACAAAAAAGGAAAAAGCATAAAATGGTTTGCTTTTGATCTAAGGCTGAAAAAAAATTAGTTTTGCAATTTTGGTGAGGGGAGACATGGAGGTGCTAACTGAGAGCTTGTTAAGAGACCAAGTCACATTTGGGATCTGAGACAAAACCCTCAAGATGCAAAATTACCTTTGAAAAATCAAATAGGATTTACCAAGCAAAAGTAGTTATGCAGTCCAGACTGAATCTGGTGGATGGTTTACAGCGCTCAGGCACTGAGGAATTGATAGGGAATCCCAAACACTACATAAAATAGAGAGAGGCAGAAAGGTACATACAGCCAAAAGGTCAGACTGCACCAAAAAAAAATCTGTGGTATTTGGAAAAAGATGCAAGAACTATAACCAGAAGCATAATGATGGGACCAGAGCCTAGGACAGCTGTGGCAATTTTTGGTAGCCACCATAAGCACAATCAAGCTGTTCATGTAGCAACCTTTTTTCCCCCACCCCAGCCCTCAAGTCGGAGCCCAGCAAAGCTGTCCCTACTGTCCCACCCAAATATACCACTGATCATAATGTATTATACCATTTCACCAAGATCACAAAGGCTCATGCACAGACAGGACAAAAAGGATATCAACACCATTAACTGAGAGAAAGTCTGCAGAGGATAATATTGTAGGAGAAAACTCATTGGACTATCTGCCTGAAAGCATATGGAACACTTTCTTGTTTTTAGGCTGGACAGAGATACAGAATCCAATGAGGTGCAAGAAACAGTGATATTAGCACTGAAAGAAAAAGAAAAGCCACAGGCAGTAGAAGGAAAACAGGTAAAATTCAGGGCTTACATAGCAGAGATCTCATGCCCACTAAGGATGTATGTGAACTGAATGTATAAGTATACTACTTTGCACTCACACTTACTAAATTTCATCTTATTTATTGCACACTGTATCTCCAATTTGTCAAAATCATTTTAAATTTTAACCCTGTTCTCTAAAGGGCTTGCAATCCTTCCAGGTTGGTATCTTCAAATTTAATAAGTATATTCTCCATCCTGTCATCCAAGTTATTAATGAAAACATTGAATAGTACTAGACCCAGGACAAACCCCTGTGGGACTCCACTTAATAGAACCTTTTGTCCTCGTTTGCTTAAGAGAATGGTGTATGTAACAGTGTCAAAAGCCATACTACAGCCCAAATATATCATATCTGCTCTTTCTTCCCCATCCCTACAGCCCATTACCCTGGCATAGAAGGAGATATGTTGGTTTCTAGAACTTGCATTTAACAAATCCATGTTGTCTGTGGCTTATTTCCTTTTATCTACTAGATGTATACAAAAAGACTGTATGATTACTTGTTCCAGTGTCTACCTGGGAATTGAAGTTAGGATCTATAACAATTCCATGGGTCCTTCTTTTCCCCTTTTATAGATACAAACTATGTTTGCCCTTTTCCCACCTTCTGGAACCTCACCTGTCCTCCAAAAGTTTTCAGATTCAACTGTTAATGGATCTCTGATAGATTTAGCTAGTTCATTAAATTCTCTTGGGTGAAGTCTGTCATGCCTAGCTGATCTGAATACATTTCAAGTTGCCTACTCTACCACAGTGAAGATGTTCATTCCCTAATCTAGTCTGAGTTCTTGCTCCCTTATCAGCAATTATTATTACGTTAACAATTGTGTTAACAACCTGATCAAATTTAATTTTTTTAGTAAGTTTTTGGTTGTAGTCATGTTGATCTAAGGACATAGACAGGCAAGGTTCTTTGAGTAGATGTGATATATTTTATTAAACCAACTGAGTAGTTGGAAAAAAGTTATTGGCAAGCTTTCAGGTATAGTCACCCTTCTTCAGGCATAGGGAATCTCTGCTGGTCTGAGACGCCAAGGAATGAGCAATTCTTTTAGTGAAGACTTTTCATCACCTGTAATTAACTTTCCCTCCCCTCTGGGTGCATCTACATGAAACACTTATTGCAGCTGGCTAATTAGATCCACAGTAAAGCATTTCCATCTACACATACAGAGCTATTAGGCCAGAATAAATTAACGAACTCCGCCATTGTTTAGTACTGCTTGACACAAATATGGCAGAGTTATTTACTCCACCGCAACACGTTTAGACACTGACCAGGGCTGGCTGGGGCACAAGGGTGCCACAGTGCAGAGTTGCCTGCCCCACACTGTTACCTCTCAGCTCCGTGTTCTTGGGGAACCCTGGCACAGGACGCAGCCTGTCTGACTCACAAAGAACTCTCCCCCTCCCCACCTCTGCCTGAACAAGAACTGATTAGAGGAAGGACTTACAAAAGACAAAGAAGATGCAGTGGGAGACACACCTAAAGCCCTCCAGACAAGGGTGATAAGAGTGAAGCAACTCCCCTGGTCTCATTTGCATCCAAGATGGAACCAGATGACAACTCATTTAAATGGGAGATGGAACAGGCTGCACCTTCATTAGCATTCAGGATGGAGAACAGAGATTCCAAAGCAAGGACCACACTGAATTCTGGGATCAAAAAAGCAGGGGAGCAGTGCATGATGGGGAATCCTTGCTCCAAACACTAATCAACCCACATCTACATGCGCTCAACTCAGCATTTATGAGACCAATTCTAGTAATGACTCCTCTATTGGTATCCAAAGCACTGACTCTTCCTGTCTATATGTGAGGTCCCTCAGAGTAATGCCATCTATAGCCAGCAGTGATCAATTCCTATTATCCAGCTTATGAACCATTGTTTACCCCAAAACAAACCTAGCGTTCTCCCTTGAGCCATTGTTAGTTCTCCACAAAAGCCCCTACCCAAGCTCAAGTGTCTGTCCTGGCGCTTGGATCCAAAGCTGCACCAGTTCCGTTCCTTTTCTGCTGGAATCGCTCCATTGATCGTGCTGAGGACTCTGCCTGTCTGCTGGCCCCAACACCACCTGGGAACTTCAACTGGTTCAAGCTTCACTGAGTGGTGAGACCCCAACTCTCTCTCTCTCCCTCTCTGACTCCAGGAACCTGACTTTTATTCTCTTACTCCAGGCACAGTTTTCTAAACCTGACTTTTGCTAATCAAACTCAAACTAGACTTCCCCAAAACCCTAATTGAAACTATGTAATATTGTAACTGTTTATTTGTATCTCTCTTATATATGGTTCAAGCTTCACTGAGTGGTGAGACCCCAACTCTCTCTCTCTCCCTCTCTGACTCCAGGAACCTGACTTTTATTCTCTTACTCCAGGCACAGTTTTCTAAACCTGACTTTTGCTAATCAAACTCAAACTAGACTTCCCCAAAACCCTAATTGAAACTATGTAATATTGTAACTGTTTATTTGTATCTCTCTTATATAGCTATTATTACTGGTATCATTATAAGTTCATATACCTGGCAATAAATAACTTTATGGTCAAGCTGGTTGCTATACTTTCTCTATGAACCTCACCTACTCTTTCTTCCCTCTAACCTCCCCATTTGCTCTGCAGCAATGCTTCTTTGACCTAAGCCAAAGATCCTTGTAATGCCCAAAACCACAGTGGGGTCTGCTCATCAAGGAGGTTACTACTAGGACCATTGTGAGAAAAGATTGTGACATGCTGAGTTTTGAGGCACATGAGGGTATCAGCTGAAAGTGCTGATCGGACCCAGCCTACTCAGACATCCTCTGTTAGCGTGTGTGTATGTGTGTGTCTACCTGCATTTATTACTGTCCTGCTGA
>NW_005842170.1:840708-842012 GCF_000455745.1 Alligator sinensis | reverse complement strand
ATGAACTGAGTTCAAGGCACATGAGGGTGTCAGCCTATCAATGCTGAATGGTCCGGCCTGAATCAGATGTGCTCTGTTAACCTGTGTGCTTGTGTCTGTCTGCATTTTATTGTTACCCTGATGAAATGAGTTCAAGACAGGGTGTTAGCCTGTCAATGCTAAATAACCCAGCCATGGCTCAGGTGTATCCTGTTGATCTGTGTGTGTATATGCATACATGTGTTTGACTGATTCAGTGGTTGGAAGAACCCAGCCCCATTGAAACTGAGTCCTGCAAGATAGCTCCATTGGGGGTGAAGGCTTGCAGAAGGGAGAGATACAGCTCCGTATAGTAACACAAGTAACACAAGCAGCACATTGACAGAATTACAGAAACCCCCAGAAATGTACCCCCTAAAAAATTAGCATAAAAGTGATGGGCAAATCTGGGAACAGCACTGTAGCACCTTCATGCCCCAGCCAGCCTCTCCATAGCACATTGAGCTGGGTCAGGGCAGCCCAGGCTGGCAGGCTGAATCCCAGGATCCCCTGCTAGCTGAGGCTGGCTCAACATGCTACAGTCCCAAACATACATGAAGACGCCGCACCTAGAAGCAATAAACTGCAGTGCAAACTGTGGTCATGTTCTGATGTTTTCCTCAGATCACAGTATCTCTAGGTAGTGGAAATCATTCTTTTTTTGTATGTTTAAGTCTTTTGAGTATATACATAGACCCACAGTAGTAGTAAGAGGAAGTCCAAACAAAGAGTTACTGTGGGTCTATGTATACACTCAAAAGACTTAAACATACAAAAAAGAATGATTTCCACTACCTCCAGAAATAGAAATTTTTGGAAAGAAGGCAGATACAAAATGTTTTGCTGTGTTTGATGTATTAGCAAGGTTCTAGCAGGTGCCCTTAGAAAAAAACAAAACGCATATTTGTGCATATTCAGCACTCCCTTTGGGAGAAAACACATCCTCAGATTTCTATTTGCATTGCATTTAGCACCTAAGGTGTTTCACAAAAAAAAATTCAAGAAAATTTTGAAGGCCTAGATGGTACTAATGTCTATAGAGATACTGTGATCTGAGGAAAACATCAAAACATGACCACAGGCTTCAAGCACCTTTGGAAACAGCCAGAGCTGCTAAGTTAAGCAAATAAAAGTGTTAATTCCATGTGATAAAAACATACTTGGGAAAGAAATGAATGCACCAGACAGTAATGGTAGATCACAGTATGGAACTAACTTCACAACCTGTTTGCACATCAACAGAGATGAAGAAGGTACAAAGATTCCGTAGAATGATGAACTGTGTA
>NW_005842170.1:828036-840677 GCF_000455745.1 Alligator sinensis | reverse complement strand
AATCTGTGCACAGTCTGACACCTCACCAGCAATTTTGGAGCACTGGTGTGCAAAAATCCAATTGATGTGGGATGCAGATCTTAATAAACAGCTTGGAGTTAAAGTGGTCTCTACAAGCACTCTAATAATAAGGACCAAAAATGGAGTTGTTTGTAGGAACTTCCAAGGAAGCTGTTGACTTAGTCCTCTTACAAGTAAGGTCAGAATTGGAGACAAGTGGCACCACAGGCCCTAACAAAAATTGAAGGTCAACATAGTAAGATAGAAAAGGACACTGGCTTTAGTTCATTGGAGTGAAGTTTCATTTCTTTCTTATGGCAGACCAGTGTTATCTAAAGCTAAACCATTTCTATATTATCAAAAGGGGCCTGGAAAACCCCTCATTCCCCCTGCATTATTTTGAAGGTAAAAAGACTACATTTCCAATGAGAAATACACTATTTGCAGATTGAATTCAAACCAGGGAAAATGTGTTGGTTATAAACACACTCTCTGAACCAGGGATCATCAATCTACAGCCTGTGGAGCCATTGGATCTGGCCCATGGCACAGGGTTTGGCAGTTGTTGGTGACAGGAGGCCTTGGATCCAAGTTGGGTCATTATGACCTGCTTCCAGAAAATGTTGCCAACTGCTACTCTAGGTAATTCAACAATAGTGCAGTGAGGCAGGAGTCCAGAGCTAGGGTATGTTCCTATTAATCTAAGAAGAAACAAAGCACCAAGAACCCTTTGGTTTCAGATTAAATGTATATGGGGTTTGCCAGAGTTACTGCTGAAGATACAACATTGCTAAAAGCAATTAAAGGTATTAGCACAGGATGGATACAATAGCAAATTCCCAGTCCCTATTATCAAATTAAGAAGGAGTTGCAGTACTAGATAAGATTTGTTTAAATGGTGCTGGACAAAATATGGTAAAAAGACACATCAAAGTCTTCTTATTGTAAGTATTTAAAAGTCATTATTACATTAACATTGTTCATTATTATTGTTACATTAAGAAGAAGGAACATGAGGAACCTCCACCATCAGGAGGCCCTGCTTATGAGCCAGTTTGAAACACTCATTATGGAATTCAGAGGCTCCAATCACACAGTTCCAGGCATTTAGAATCCAGACACTGAGGCCAGGTACAGAAGTTACACTTATTACGCGGTAAGCACACAGTGAGCAGACAGTCAGGGCACACAGAGCACTGTAAAAATGGCCGATCCCACTCTAAAGTAACCCTAGATGGATATAGTATCAGACTTCAGTGCTGTAGGTTAGAGCACAGTAATGAACATCTGTACCAGATCCCATCACAACTCACTTTAGGTTGCAGTCCGCTAGCAATCCACGGGGCTTTCTGGTACCCCACTCACCTCCCCAAGCAGTGCTCTAGCCTAGACCAGAGCTTGTGTGAGCACTGAGCACTTAGCCAGGCCCGCCCTGGGGTTCTCTGTGACCTGAGGTGACAAAGCTCCTGTTTCCAGCCCCGTTCCCTCTGGTCAGCTAATGAGCCACTGCCTGGTATTATTGCTCAGTGGGTGGATTCCATCTACCCTGTCTGGGCATTTTTATAGATTGCAGCTTTTGATTAAGTGTTGTGCTGGTTTCTGGGCACCACATTCACACAGGGGGCTGTCCAAGGTGTACATCTTATACAGTGTTGTTTTGAAGCATCTATATCTACACCTCAGCCTATTCAACTTCACCCACATTTCTCTGTCAAGGTCATGCCCAATGTGAGATTCATTTGGTGTTGGTATAAGATGCTGTAGGAATAGTTTAAATCTATTCCTGGATTACTCTGAACAAACATTTCATTTCCATTCACTTACCCCCTTATCTAAATTTAGCGCAACACACAAAGCCACAGCACCCAGCCTGCTGGGTTCTCCATGGACCCAGAAACCTGGCAGCAGAAGAGCAGCAAGGGTTTGTCTTCTGATGTTACTTGGTCTAATGCCTGAGAGTTCAGGGAATACATCTGTATATGTGTAAGTTGTGCAGCCTGTTTTGAGTCTCTGTGAACTGTTAAGTACAGTATCAAATGTTTTAGTGGGACAAGTTCTGAACCATGCAGGAGAGCAATAATCTGTTGGGGCATATACCATGACAAGTGAGGTGGTTCTGAGCAGTTTGAAGCTGGCATCCCATGTCATGCTGGCTAAATGTCTTAAGGCAGCTATCCATGCAGAGACTTTATTGATGACCTTCTGAATGTGATGTTAATAGGTAAGGGAATAGTCAAATGTGACTCTTTGGTAGCTTTGGGTATGGTCATCAGGAAGGCGATAGTTGCCTACTCTGATATTCAGCGTGTTCTTGGCTCAATGCTTGTCCAGGTGGAAGACTGATGATCAGGGCCATCCCTTGGGGGGGGGGGGGGGGGCAAATCAGGGTGACTGTCCTGGGTCCTGCACTTTGGGGGACCCTGTGGAGCAGGGCAGAGTGCCACAGTGACTCCGCACTGCCACTAGCTTTATGTCCAGCTGCTCTGCACCCCCCGCCCCAGCTGCCAAATCCACTGTCAAATCTGGTGTGTCCAGCTGCTCACCCCCTCCTCCCCCTGCCCCAACTGAATCTTCCTTACATCCAGGGGTGGAGCCCCACACAGGCTGATTTGCCCCGGGCCCCGCACCCTTTTCTGGTTATCTCTCCTGATGATACTGATTTGTTGATGCTCCCCACTGAGTTATTGCCTTTCCAACCACCCCCACACCATTAGCCTGGAATGAAGCAGAGGCACAAGGGTTGTTACCCCCTACTGTTGTTGGGGCCTTATCAGTCTTGTGTTACATTGTGTGGGACCATAAATCTGGTTAACTGACAACTGTCTGCCCTACCCCTCGAGGTCAGGTTGCCTCCTGATAGAGGCCAGCATGTTTATGTGAATCCATCTAATATAAACCCACACCTAAATACAACACAGAAGATACTGAAAGCTATTTTTGATCTCCAAAGCCAAGGTTTTACAAGAGTCACAACTCTGGGTTCTGCTGTATCACCAGCCACTGTTTGGCAAAGCACCTACTTATGAGCACCACTGCAGGTAAGGTACAGCAGAAAACAGGAATTCTCCCTAGCAAACCACCCCCCTGCACTCCCTCCCTCCCCCCTCTCTCCTCCCAGAGAAGGCTCATCCTTTTGTCCCTGGACACTTAAGTGCCCAGCCCTCCCAGGGCTCTCACAGCAGGGAGATGGAACCCAGGCATCCAGGTTTCCCCAGCTGGGAGGTGGTATGTAGGCATTCCACAGTGTGTCGTCAGTGCCAGGTTGTGAGTAGCTGCATAGGTTTTGGCCCCGGGGGGAAGGGGGAAGGAGTCCAGATACTGAACTCACCATAGTTCCCTCAGTTTCTCCCTTTCTGCAGACTCTACATTTGTGCATGAGAGTCCTGATCATGAAGCCAGAGATTCTGAGTCCAGGATAGTCAGCTGGACACTGGCATAGCAGCATAAACATGTGCATAGACAGCATGGTGAAATGAGGACCCAATGGGACCCTCGATGTGGGGGGATTGAAATGGACAGGTTGGCGACTGCTTGCATCCACACTGCTGCAGCATTTCAACAAGCCAGCCAAACCTAAGAATGCACTGCAAAAGACCAAAAACAAGGTCTACAGCAGGCCACCTACTACAGAACTGAGGGAGTCACAGTGCCAGGATAAGGAATTTATGCACAAGGTCAAAGATCACTTGGGATCCAGTTATGCCATGCCTGATTGGCATAGCTCCTGCCGGGAGACCATTGCCCTCCTGTCCACTCCAGGCAGGAGTGGTGGGGAAGGCTGTCACCTAGTGCACTTGCCCTCCCCCCCCACATGGAGAGTCCCACTCCAGGGACTCCTCCTTGAGCAACCTGCCGGAGAGTCCTAAAAGATGGGGGCTCTAGATGGCAGCTGTGAGGGAATGATCCACATAGTGCATTGATTGAGAGATGCTGGGGGAGCCCTGGAACAGGAAATATGGCTCATGGGGCCTGCTCTGGGAACCATCATTGGGGTGGGAGAGGGGACCAAACTGCCCAAGACCTTATGCCAGGGCTGGTATTCACTCAGCACACCTTCCAGGGCCAACCCACTACCCCCAACTGCTGGCAGTCACTGGCCTGAAAGACATTCCAGACTAGTCCTAGAAGGGTGCAGAAGAACTCAGAATGGGGCAGGAGGCAGCCCGCCAGGCCAGGCCACTCCATATCCGAGTCCCACTGTAGGGGAGTGACACAACTTCTGTGAGGATAGGCAGCCCCCTGGGCTCAGGTCCAAATTCTGTGGTAGACAACATGCCACAGTTTTTCTTTATTATACACACAAGAACAATTGGCAGTTACAACATTTAATTAAACTAAGGGTCATCAGTTTTGCATTGCATTCCCTGGGCTGCCCTAAGGTTGCTTGTCTGTTAAATAGAGCCCTTCCCCACCTCAACGTCATAACCAACACCCCTCCCCCACCCCACCTCAATGTCATAACCACCTGGTACAGCCAGGGTCTTTCCCCACTCTCTCACTATTAACTGAGAAGGAGGTTTCAAGTTCCAGAGCAGGCAGTGTTCCACAGTTTTTGTTTAATAAACACACTAAAAATTTGGCAACTTCAACATTTGATTAAAATGAGGCAAGTCTTTTCATCAGGTTGCCTTCCACCAGAGCCCTGGCGTGTGCCCCAGGGGAGAGTTGGGGAGGGAGATGGTGTTGGGGTTGGAAGCTGAGGACACTGTTCAGCCAGCCTGGGTTGTTGGCAGTGGTGTCTGTGATACAGGGCCTAAGGAGGCCAGGGCTGGAGACCCATGGCCCAGTACCTACTCATCCAGGGTGGGCTCTGAGTCTATGTGGGTGAGGAGCTACTCAGCCAGGGCTTCACAAATGTGGACAGCCTGCCACTGTGTGGGGTCAGAGCCACCAGCATTGAGGGGGGAGGGGAAATACAGACATCTGGGGTACATGCTTACATGTATACATACATACATACACACACACACACAGAGAAGACACGCATCTGGGATGGACAGATGGAAAAACAGCCCAGGCATCTGGAACACACACACACACACACACACACACACACTTAACAGGTGCAGGATGTGCTGGTTGGGTATACAAAGGATAGCCAGCTGATGGCTCATGGCTATGATGAGCCACTGCCACATCAGGTCCAGGTGAACAACCATGATATCCCAGCCCACCAATCAGGAGTGATTCAACCATTCAACTCCATGCAGGAGTCTTAAGCAGCCCACAGGAAATGCTGGGAGGTGTATCAGATTCTCCCCTACCTGCTGGACTTGGTCTGTGCAGCCAGGCTCCCAGTCCTGCTTCCCTCATCCCTCCTCCCCCTGCCAACAAGGCTAGAGACAGACATTCAAAAAGCCTGAATTGATTCAGTCTTTGCAGGTTAGTCTAACCTGGCTAGGCTAAATCAGTTTTGGAACTGGACAGACATCCCAGAAATGCAGGCACATGTCTGCAGTGCCTCAGGCTACAAGCTGAGGGGTGCTAGAGCAGCCCTGCCTTCCTTCCACAGCATGGAGCAGAAGGGGGCATGGCCAGGCCTGGGTAGAACACTCTGATTAGCCCATCAGGGAATTGATAACAGTGTTTATCACCCCTAACTCAGTGTTTATCACCCCATTAAGAAAACAACAGAGGGACATTGCCAGCTACCTGTTGATTCAGCATGGACCATAGCCATTATGTGGCCTGCTAGCTAATACACAGACATGTCCCTCATAGGGGAAGGGGGAGTGCCTGCTTAGCAGGAAGTGGGGAGGGGGAGGGGGGCAAGCAGCCTGCAGTGTCTGTCGAGCTCCAGCCAGGGAGCAAAGGGGAGGGACCAGCTGTGCTGTGGAGCAGAGAGCCTCGCCCAGCCCAGATAGCATGTCAGGATGCCACGGGAGTCTGATTCATCTTAAACCAGCAAAGAGTCTGGGACAGACATTACATAAACTGGTTTGAGCCAAATCAGTTACAATTGATGCTACATCCAACCAGGTTTATCTCAAACCAGTTTCAGTCATTTTCAAACTGATTTATGTGCACAGAACATCTGTTCTGTTACAGGTTTAAACCAGTTTCTGAACACTTAAACCAGTTTATGTGCAATGTCTGTCCCTAGCCCAAGGGATAACAAGTCCTCTGCTTACTCCTGGCCTAATCTTTGGCACTTAAAGTAAAGCTTGAAAGTTAGAGCTCTTCCTCCTCAGCCCTCTTGAATGCCTATACTCTCCTGAATGAAGTAGACTTTTGTCACATTTCTTGGCTCTGATTACTGAACTCAACCAAGTGTGTTGCAGGTTTGCAGCTATGCATGGGAGAAGTCCCTTAATCAGGGTTCTAGCCTTCTTCCACTCCACTGCCACAGACCCAAAGTAAAGTAAAGATTTGAGTGCAGCACAGATTAAAGATTTGGTCCAAGATAAAGAGAAATCATGAAGACTGGAAAAAATTAGATCTAAAGGTCTGTTGTGCTGTTTACTCAAATCTCTATCCTATAAAGTTTTAATTAATACTGCAGCAATATATTTATTAATGCCTCCGATCCTATATCATAACAAAAACAAGATTTTCAGAATTTTACTACACAAGGCCCAAATCCATTCCTTTCTATGAACTCCTGGGCAATTGTGGATACACTATTTTTGAGTTTTGTTATCTCAAAGGCACCACATTCATGGATACAAATGAAAATGCAATTTATCTACATCTAAACTACATCTTCCTCCTGGCCTCTATTAGTAACTGTCTTTATTCGATCTCCACAGTGCAGGTCTAGGGAATTTCCATTCCTGTTACTTCCTAGTATCCTCATCAATTTATCTTTTTTCCACCTCTGTCTCTTACTATTTTCATCAACCTCCAAAAAAACTACCTTCTACATTGGCTGAGATCCACAGAATTCTGACAGTCTTTACTTGCCATGGACTAACCAATACAACTGAGACACATTTGCAGCAACAGCTGCTTACAGCAAATTTTGAGCCAGGGAACATTTTGTTTTCTATGTATTCAGACAACACTCCTACCAACGGCATCAGCCATTTAGGAGCCTAACATCAGGGACAGATAGGGGAGTTACCAGTACTGAACTAATAGGACTGTGTGAAGCTTCAGTCACTGATTCAATTCAGCAGAGATTTGGCCTGATTCGGTGGCCATATCTCTGAACCTGAATTGAATCAGGAAACCCTTTAATCTCTCTGAATCAAATCAAAATCCTCCAAATTGATTGAGAGAGATTCAGAAAGATTTAATGATTTGGGCATGGACACAGCTTTAAATGTTTTTTCTACATACCTCAATGTACCAGGTGGCTCATGAATGCTGAGATGTTAGGGCAGATGGAGCATCCCACAGGAGTGAGGGGGAAGGTGGGGGGTCCCCAGCATGCTCCATTTGCACCTAAAATTACCTAGTGGCACATGGACCATCTTTCAATGAAACCCGGGAATCAGGATTTTCTTAATGGTTTTTAACTTAAAAAAAAAATCCTGAATAAGGCTAAAGCATAACTGAATTTTATCATGTCTCTGCCAAGTTACCACCCAAAGTAAAGATATTTAATCTTTTAAATAGGACCTTTCCTCTTGGACATTTTCTCACATTTTTCCCCTCTACCTGACCTCTGTTCTGTTAGAAATTCTTTAAAAGAGGTTCTCAAGAAAAATGGAACACTTGTCTCTTTCTTGGTCTTGGTCTCTATTCTTTCCACTGGCCAGAATCTTCCCAATGGCTGAGTTCTGTGTGGTGCAAGACAACTGAGTGGATGCCAGGGAGCTGACTATTCATCTGATCCTGAAGGCTAACCTGTTCCAACATGAGCATAAATTATAACAGTTTCCCTTAGGCAACCAGCACCTAGAAGATTAGTGCAGCAATGCTGTATTTTATCACACTTCCTCCTTCAACCAAGTCACCTTATTATTGCACTACAGTTTATTTTTTTGTAGCATGCAGGAGTTCAGGGTTCATCGTTGCTAAGCTCTGTACAAACACAGACTACGAAAAAAATGTTCTCTGTCCCAGGAAGACACAATCTAAGTAAATAGCTTTATGGTGGAATGGGTGCAAGAACTGGGGGTCACTTGGTGCAACCTTTTTTCCAACTGAAAATTCTCTGCTATCCTCCAAGAATCCAGGCCCACTGTAGTTTAAGCAATGCAAAAGGGGGCAGATATTAACTCAGAATATGACCTTAAGTTTGAAGTGCCAGTATTTGGAGTTATAAAGAGCTATAGCTTTTTCACTGAAAATTAAGAAAATGTGATATGAAATCCTTGAGGCACAAACAGAACAATGATCTTTTGCAGAGTAGAACAACACTTTAAAAGGCACTTGAAAACTCTGATATTCACTTCTGTTTTGTAATGGAAGTGAATTTTCTTCCTTTAGCAATGCTTGCCAATTCACAATAGCACATAAATTGTTAAAGTATTTACTACACAGCTGAAAGATATCTAACAAGTTGGATTTCCAGTCTACTCCCATGTGCCAACCTGCTGGTTCTGTTTAAGAGAACCTGAAACAGTATAAAACAAAATTATTTCTTAATATCAATTTACCATGCTCACAGTATGGGGAACAAGCAGGAGGAACTTGCCCTCCTGCTAGCTAACACAAACCCAGACACAGTGGGGTCACTGAAACTTGGTGGGATCCAACGCACAACTGAGTGCTAAATATCAAGGGCTACAGGCTGTACAGGCAGGATAGAATGGGGAGGGAAGGTGGGGGTGTGGCACTCTACGTCAAAGAGCAATACACATCCTCTGCAGGACATGCTTGGATATCTGGTGGTTGCACCAGATGACAAAGCTAACCTCTTTAACAAATTCTTTGCCTCTATTTTTCTTAGCAGGGACCGGGTCATCCTCCCCACCAGGATCCCAGACAGACCCAGGGGAGGCACAGCCAGGCCCAAGGTCAGTGAGGACCTAGTCAGGGAACTTCTGGAGGGACTAGATGTGTCCAAATCAGCAGGTCCTGACGATCTCCACCCCAGTGCTGAGGGAATTGGCAGAGGTCATTGTGGGACCCCTGACACAGCTTTATGAGCACTCATGGTGCTCTGGTTAGGTGCCAGAGGACTGGAAAAGGGCCAATGTGGTCCCCATTTTCAAAAAAGGGAGGAAGGATGACACAGGAAACTATAGGCCTGTTAGTCTTACCTCAATCCTGGGAAATCTCTTTGAGAAAATTATGCAGGAGCACATCTGTGAGGGACCAGCAGGGGAGATCATGCTTAGGGGCAATCAACATAGGTTCATTAGAGGCAGGTCCTGTCAGGCCAACCTGGTTGCCTTCTATGACCAGGTCACAAAATCCTTGGACACAGGTGTCGCGGTGCACGTAGTCTTTCTGGACTTTAGGAAGCCTTTGACACTGTCTCTCACTGCATTCTTATTAAAAAATTAGGTGACTGTGGTGTCAATGCCTACACAGTCAGATGGGTCACAAATTGGCTGGAGAGCCACAGCCAGAGACTGGCAGTGGACAGGTCATTTTCAACCTGGAGGGATGTGGGCAGTGGAGTTCCCCAGGGCTCGGTCCTCAGGCCCGCACTGTTCAACATCTTCATCAGCAACTTGGACGAGAGAGTGAAAATCACCTTGTTCAAATTTGCGGATGACACTAAGATGTGGGGAGAAGTGGGAACATTAGAGGAGAGGGACAGGCTACAACTAGATCTGGACAGGTTACAGGGGTGGGTGGATGAGAATAGGATGGGTTTCAATACTGACAAGTGCAAGATACTGCACCTGGGGAGGAAGAACCAGGAGAATACCTACAGGCTGGGGAACTCATCATCACAGAGGCAGAAAAGGATCTTGGAGTCACTATTTATTCCAAGATGAACATGGGCCGCCAATGTGAGGACGCAGTAAGGAAGGCCAACCACACCTTGTCATGCATCCACAGATGCATCACAAGTAGGTCCAAGGAGGTGATCCTCCCCCTCTATGTGACATTGTTCAGGCCACGGTTGGAGTACTGTGTCCAGTTCTGGGGGTCGCACTTCAGGAGGGATGTGGCCAGCATTGAGAGGGTCCAGAGGAGGGCCACTCACATGATCAGGGGGCAGCAGGGCAGGGCCTATGAGGAGAGGCTACGGGACCTGAACCTGTTCAGCCTCCACAAGAGAAGGCTGAGAGGGGATCTGGTGGCCATCTACAAACTAGCCAAGGGAGACCAGCAGGCCTGTTCCCCCGAGCACTACCAGGAGTAACGAGGAATAACGGCCATAAGTTGACTGAGAGTAGATTCAGGCTAGATATCAGGAAGCACTACCTCACAATCAGGGCAGCTAGGATCTGGAACCAACTTCCAAGGGAAGTGGTGCTTACTCCTACCCTGGGGATCTTCAAAAGGAGGCTAGACAATCACCTGTTTAATCCCTGCATTCTTTCCTGCCCATGGCAGGGGGTCGGACTTGATGATCTGCTCAGGTACCTTCCAACCCTACCAACTATGAAACTATAATGCCTTCATTTTAATTAAAAATCTACCAACAATTTCAAACTCATTAGTTTAACATATCTTATTAACCTACAGAAAAATAAAATGAATAACCATTTTGTCTACATGAAATGCAGGCATTATAAATGATATTTTTCTTCAAAGTTCCTGTGAGTAAGAAATTTGCCATAGACTTTTGCAGCATCTTGGTGCATTCCCAACATAAACGATCTTTGAAATATTCAATATTTTACAAGGATGTCTACTAAATAAAATTGAATAAGGTGGGCCCTTTAGGACCGTACCAGGACAGAAAGAGGATGTGAGCAGAGCATACTTTGCTTGGGAGATCCTAGAGCCAGTACAACAAAAGATAAAAGAGCCCAACTCAGCCCCTAAATTGAGCATATGGGTACTGTAAAGGTAGCAGACAACTATCTACTCCCCCACCAATCTCTCTCTGATGTGCCTGGTATAGCTCAGGGATATTTAAGGATCTAAAGCTTGAATGCTTCAGGGTAGTAAAGAAAACATTGAGCTGAACATGTCTTCATGTTAAAATTATTTATAAAGTTCAATCATTTCAGAGCAAAGCCACAGTATAGCCAATAGTGCTTGCCAGGCTTCCAATCTAATGCTACAAAAACTGATAGTAAGATTAAGGAAGAGTCTGTCAATAACTACCCTTCTTAAAAAGCAGCATTGAAAGGCGCACTAAAACTTGTATACAGTGATTTAGTATAGTGACACCAGAAGGATTTGTGTAGTTAAATCCCCATTCAATACATCCTTTTTTTTTGCATTAGTCTATACCAGGAAGCATTTTATCAGTCAATGCCCAACTTATTTCAGCTTGATTATAGTCTTAGAAGTACATGCCAGCATATATCATGATTTATGCACACTGTATGGCTTCCATTATTGTCACTGTGAGTAATGTCTCAGTCTATAATTATGACTGCTCTTCTTCTGTTACAAGCTGGAATTTAACTCATATTGTAGCATACATTGCATGCTTTTTGGAATATTAGTGAAATCAAGAGAGATGCTGACACAGTGGGGATGCATACTGAGCAATTTGAGCTGCCTACTTAAAATTATTTAACATGTTGCCTGTAGAACTTTTTAATTAGTTTCTGTGACTGGACTAATTGCAGTATTCCCTTTTAACAACTCTTCTTGTATGAACCATTTCAATTAAGGATGATATTGACCTTCCTCCTGATTAATGTGCTTTGAATTGAATAGGCATGATGTAAATTGTTCTGATCTTGGCATTGGTAAGCAATTAAATCAAATAATTTCAATGTGATGTACTGAAGAAGTGGCTTGCTTTTCCATACCGGAGTCAACTATCTTAACACATGTGCATTCTAACCTGCCTTGCTGTAAACTGCCCTCCACTGAGACTACAACTCCAGCAGCACTATACATTTCAGGAAGCTGAGTTTCAAATTTTGTGTTACAGAAAATCCACGTTGATTCTTTTACTAAGTTTCAATTCAAATAATCATGACATAGTTTCTCTCACTAGTAAAATACTGATGGGCAGCGAGGTACCAAGAATGACTTGTGAGTCTTTAGAATTTCCAGGTGTATCATTTTGCAGAGGATGTCATCATTAGACACTGCAGGTAGCATCTTTTATTCTCTTTGGGAGGTTTTATTTTCAGTTCATTTCTTCATGCAGAGCTTAGAAACTAGCACAGTAGCTGGCTTAGTATATCCATAAAATGGTGTCAAGAAGCATGTCCAAGTGAACCTGGTGCACTGGGCTGCCTGCACCGTCTCATTTCTGAGTCATAGTACACTAAGCAAGTGGAAGCGGCTGGAGCGTGCTTCTCAGCAGCACTTCTGAACCCACCAAAGAAGCAATCTACACAGGCCCCTTCAGGTCCCTGAACCCCAGCCAGCCAGCATAGAAGCTACAGCTTTTTTAACCCATTTCCTTAAAGACATTCTGAGCATAGATAGCCCAATACCCAAAACCCTACATATTTCACCCTACTCCTAAGCATGCAGTTTACCTGCATAAATGACAATAGCACAGTGGTTTTCAAGATTTCACTTATAAACTTTTACTCAGGCTGGACATCAATAATAAACTAGTCTGATTCACTCATTTATAGTCACTTCCTAGTCAATTTACCTTTCAGGCTCTTATATACCAATCCTACAATATTTAGATTTCAAATGCTGTA
>NW_005842170.1:800482-828009 GCF_000455745.1 Alligator sinensis | reverse complement strand
TAGGGAAATGTTTATTGATTTAAATAGAAGCCCAATTCCACTGGAATTTAAGTCACAATTTTCTATAGATCTAAAAGCTTATTATTTTTACAAAACTTAAGCTGAGGCTAAATTGAACTGAACATGATGTCTTTACGCTTGTACCAGCATTTTTATTATCAACTCCAATTTGGTTTTGTTTATTGCGGGAAAAGTAGGTCAAGGTTCTAAGGCTAATAAAAAAAATCTTCCAGATTAAACCTTGGCATACTAAGAATAATTTTACAAATAAATTATCAATATCAACCGTCTATTTAAATGCTCATTTGTTGTGACTGTTTGATTTTGTATGAGTTTCAGGAAAAACTGCAAATCTTTCCATAAAAAACACCACTGCCCTAGAACTGGTAGTTAATGTCAGGAAGCACCTATAAGAACTTCCTCATCAAAAAAAATGTTTATTTTTAAAAATGCAAATTGGCAGGTGGTATGGTCTTTGATATAGTTTAATAAAGTGCTCCACCTATTCAGCAGTAACTTTTCAAAGAAGCAGCCTGACAGTTTTAATGATGATAAAGTACTATGCATATATTAGCCAAAATTAGATCAATTAAACAACTAGATCTTTTATCATATGATTTAGCTTAAAAATGCATACAATTTTTTTTCTAAATACCATGTTTTCTTGCATACAACATTCACCTTTTCACCAAAGTCTGCCCCCCATCTTTCCAAATGAAGGTGTATGTAGGGAAGCTGATTTTTGAACCAGGGTGCACCAGCTGTTGCATTACTATTCAGGCAAATGAAGGAGTCAGTTGACTTAATGGCTCGTTGTTCTTTACTCCAGATATGTAAACGATCATCTCTCCTAGTTGTCCCACTAATTGTCCTAATCTTTCTTAGGACAGTTTTGCCATCTACTATCTGTTCCTTGTCTCTCTCCTCCTATTCCGGCTTAAGCAGGAAAGGGAGGGTGAATCATCTGAAGACTAGATTCTGCGCCTGTTCTGTGTGGCCATAACTCCATAAAATCTTGTTTTTTCCTTCATTCTGCCTTTTATAAAGGTGGTGTATATTCCAGGGCATGACGTATGAGAAAGTATGGTACCTCACAAGTAAAAGGAAAGGTATCTGCAAAAAACAAAGGGTGAAAAGAAAAAACACATGATAAAAAAATGAGAGCAAGGGAACGAACATTCAAAAATAAATTTCAGTGCATTCAGCACCTTCTTCACAATGCTCTATTATGCCCATTCATTGCCCTGTGCAAAATTGCATTTGCTGGGTTTTTTTCTTTTTTTATTATTAGTTTGTGTAACCACCACAGTAATTTGTGAAAATAGTATTTTCCACGTACTTTCTGCTCAAGTGACATTACTAGTCTGTAATTACATTTCCCTGGTTTTGTACTTGAGACATAATAATAAAATCCCCATTTCCCTGAGCTTTGATTTTAGCTAAAATATCATGGAGTTTGTTAGTAGTGAAAGACTGATAGCTAACCAGGCACTCACCTTGGCAAATAACGTTAGCTTTGATCCTTGCTTTTGTGTTAAGCAATGCCTTTTCCTTTCTAGGAACAGGTTGTTACATGAGACTGCTAAATGCGTTTCTAATACATTTTTCATTATGTGGAGGCAATTCATTCCACCGAGGGCCTGCCATATTCACATCCCAATTCATGTTGGCTCTCTACGGGAGTTCCAAATACTGCATTTTGGGTTCATCAATCTAGAAAGGAGGAAATAGGTCAGGAAGTACTTTAATACCTATGGGAATGTAAAGCAAGCAACTCAGAGAATAGGCTCTTTAAATAAAAGAAACTATCCACGCTCCCTCAGTTTCTCAATGGAATTTTAAGGAGAAACAGCATGAGTAATTTATACTTGACAGTTCTATAAAAATGAGCAGGGAATTTAGTATGAGAAGTTCTAGTCCTTGTAAAAATGATACAGGATTTTCCCTCCTGTATTCTGCTACAAAGGACTCTTAATAAGCTTCAAAAAGATTAAGTCTCTCTCACATATTCCTTTGAGGATTTTTAAGTATAGTTACAGTGTATGAGAGTTGCACATTCTCTGAAAAAAACATTGCATATTGCTGATCTAGGAATAGTGGAAGCATTAAATGAATTTTCTGTTCTCTTGTATTGTGATATCTGTGTGGCACACAGCGAAATCCACAGGAGGCACCACTGTTTTTTGCAAAATGAAAAAGAAAATAATTTTATAGTGCAAGTGAACTACTATCATAAACAAATTGTAACAATTTAATATGTTTATTGAAAGCTAAATTTTCCTGCATTTTCAGCAGGCTGTTGTGCCCTTTGGGATCTATTCTATAGCTCAAACAACCAGCTAGCTGTCCCCTCTAGCAATAAAATGTTAATAGACTAAAACTTTTGGATTTCATTACCGTAAGAGTAATGCAATTTAATTTTATAAGCTCCTATCAATAATACATATAAGTATTGTACAACATAATATGATGATTTTAATTCCTATAAGCAAGACTGAAGGAGGAGTAAATGAAGTACCAAACTGTGTAGGTATGAACATTGATTACATATTCCTGTTAAATTCTTCATGCTAAGAAAAGGTCCATCCATAAATAGGTATGCATCTTTTTTTCCCCCCTTATTCTAGCCATATTAATGAAGCTACCATTCTAAAAGTATTCCCTCCCCTCCCCCACCCCATGCTTCAAAAACCACCATGCTCTTGAAAGTCAGTTAATTGTGTAGGAAATTGTGATGTAAAAGTGTTACATTTCAACAGATTTTAAATCTGCCATAAGAATACATTCAAACGTAGCTTGATAAATAAGACATATTTTTACACTGGCCAGTGAACTTTTCTTTCATGATGATTCAATACAGGCATGCTATGGACTTTGGAAAATCACAACGATAATGCTAAACAGATTCCTAAAAATATTTCACCACTAGAGGGATGTGATTCTTAATGATAGATATGAAATTTACAGCAACTAGTAGTCTGAAATTATATATTAATTCAGCCTGAAATATCAGCATAATTTTTTCCTAAAGCAGCATCAGACTATTTTTTTTCACTTAATTACATAGGATAAACATCCCTCTGACCTCTGTGTTGACAAAGGGGCCATAGTTTACCCCAGCTTTGAGGTAATAGCTGGTCTATGATGCAGGGAATGGATGAGGAGGACAGCTTTCCATATCCAGCACAGATTACTGGTGTCCCTCATTTCCACCTATTTCTTTACGCGTGCTATTCTTTGCCACATGCCACACACAGATGCTGTCCGTGCCACTTGTGCTACAGGTTGGCCATCTCCAAGTATATGCTAAAGTTAGTCTAATAATATCAGTTAGATGTGTGGGGCTTTTTTGGTGACATTTTTATACCTGTAGAAACCCTCCTGTATTCATGACTAGGCAGTATAAGAATGCTTTTACCAAAGAAGTTGAGGCTGCTTCCCAAATCAGTAACCCATCTCCGCTAGGTCAAAAACCTAATTTGCAGAAACAGAACCCAGTTTGGCATCACCTCAAGAGAAATTTTGGGCCTTAACCTCAGTTTATGTGAATCGGCATAGCTCAGCTGAAGTTCATAGCGCCGTACAGTTTTATGCCACTGGACAATATAGCTCATAGTTTACATGCTGAATTTTTTTTAATTCTGAATTTCACATCTCTACACATACCTGATGTAGACACTGGGCACTTTCATACAAGATGCTACTGCACAGTAGCTCAGTAGTGCCCGCACAAGTAGCACTGGCAGGCACTAACCATGATGCAACAGTATTGCACAGTAGTAACGAGCTACTGCACAATAGCATCTGAAAAAAACCTGTGAGGCAACAGTACTGTGCAGTAATGCTGGTTACTGTGCACTCCACCATTCATGTAGATGTGGCCACTCTCCTGCTGGGTTACTAGAGTGACTCGGCAGTAGATAGGTAGGACTGGTAGGGCTCTGTAGGGCTGATAAGGCTGTGCAAAGCTTTGGTCACTGATTCAGTTCGGAGGAGATTCAGCCTGATTTGGCAGAGAAGCAATCCCTGCTTCCCCCCACTGCTCCGCTCTGCATGGAGGGTTTTGCCACAAGCCCCAAGAGGACCCAATCACTGCTACAGCCCCTGGGTGTGAGGTTTTTGGATTTTTTTTTCCAAAGTGCCAGGAGGCTGGGGCTGGGTGGGAGATGGCGCTGGGAAGGGCAGCCATGGGGGCTTCTTGCATGGCTCCCCCTACCAGGGAAGAGGCATTCACAGCCAGAGGAGCCACAGGAGAAGCCCCCATGACTGCCCTGCCCAGCCCCATCCCCCGCCTGGCCCCAGCCTCCCGACATCTAAAAAAAAAAAGTCCCACACTCACCAGCTGCAGCAGTGGGCATTGGGGCTTCTGCATGCTTATGGCAGACCCCACCATGCAGTGTGGGGCAGTGGGGATTGCCCCCTCCACTTGGCACCCATGCGGCAGCTGCCCCATGGCACAGGTGCCAAGCAGCTCGGAAGGGCACCGTGTGATGTCTGGGAGCTGGGGTGGCTCCAGCAGTCATCTGGAGCCTAGCAGCACTGAGCCCGAGAAGCCCCAGCTCCCAGACAGTGTGCAGCACCCTGCTGAGCTGCACTGCACCCGCGCCATAGGGCAGCTGCCAGGCAGGTGCCAGGTGTGGGGGATGATCTCTGCTGTCCCATGCTGCAGGGGAAACTCTGCCATGAGCCTTCAGAGGCCCTGATTACTGCTGCTGCAGCCTGTAAGTAAGGGTTTTGTTTTGGTTTTTTTTGTTTTTTGTTTTTTTTTTTTAGTGCAGGGAGGCTGGGCCGGGCAGAGGATGAGGCCAGGCAGGGCAGCAATGGGGTCTTCTCCCACAGCTCCCCTCACAGAAGCAGTTGCAGACACAGCTGGAGGAGCCATGGAAGAACCTGCAACTGCCTGGCTATGCCTGCCTCTCCCCAGCTGATCCAAATCTCTGAATCAGCACCAAATCTCCAGTTCTGATTTGGCCGAATTGAACGGGGGCAGTGATTTGAAGCACCAAATCGAATCGCTGACCTTCAAATCAGCCAAATCTCAATCGCATATTTCCCTATTTGAACAGGCAGAGGACAGCATTTCATATTTTTAGAGGTAGACAAAAAAAGCCTACAAGATATAGTATATAAGTTCTAGTATGTGAACCTTCACTGTGTAAAACAAGTATTTCAAGCACATAGCACTTATTATCAGCTAAAAGAGTTTTTTATAAGCAATATGAGGTGTGAAGTATTCTGTGGAATTTTGGGTCCAAAAATAAAAGCGTTCTTTATAAGCATGTTCTTTAAACCATTCTGATGTGAAGACTTGACTTTTCAAATTTGAAGCTGATGTGCTAGGTTGTGACATCTGAAATCAGATTTTAACATGACATGACAGATCTAACCTGACAGGATGCATCAGCTGAAGATGCTGCAACTGAAGTCTTAAACATGTTTTTTCCACCCTCAGCACTACAGTTTTGAAAAAAAAACACCACTGAAAAAATTAAATAAAATCAAGTGCTTACTATCTCATTCTTGGTACAATTTAACAAGTTAGGTAGATCACTGAAAAATCTTAAATGTTTCAGTATAAAGGCATTATCATTTTTCTTTCATTTTATAATGTATATTACTATTTCAAAACCGAGAGATCATATACCAAATGGTCTCCATTTTCTTAAGGGAAACATTCCTAAATGGATTGAGTATTATAAAAAGTGACAAATCAAAAGTTTGGGAGACTGAAGTGTAAGTCCTGGATCCATTTCCATCTGTTTCATATTATCAATTAGTATGATTAATTTTTTAATTATAACTGTGTTAGGTACATCACAGAAATCCACACAGAAGAGACAAAAGAGATATTTCTGCTCTGAAGAGCTTATGATCTGAACAATTAGCACTGCAGGGGAGGAGAATGTGACACATTCGAAGAAGGGTGAGGAAAGATTCAGATCACAGATACATTACATGATTCCTCAGTTTAGGCACACTGAGACAAAGAGAGTTAATGAGGAATGTGAACTAATCACCATTAAAAACATAGCTTGTCTTGTGCTATGTTACATTTCCTTGCACCCATGCTAGTGATAATAAAAAGGAGTCTAATAAAATTTATATGCCAAGGAGTGTGAAGAAAGTTATTTAAAATCAAAGTGGCAGATACTGTAACTTACAACTATTAAACCTTTTTATGTTTCCTTATTACACCAGCATGGGCTCCATTGGATACTAAAAGACCATATGCAAATGAGTCAAAGGGACTATGAAGATATGTATACCAGCCTCAGCACAGTACTTTGAGCTGAACATGGAGGTAACCAAAGCTAACAGTATCTAATTTGCAGATCCTACTCCACTGCTTCTGAATTTGAGCGAGACCACATAGAACAGAGCGTCCCATTTTTAAAGTACAGTCAGTATTCACTCACCTTTGATGTAAAGAAACCCTTTACAAGGCTACTGCATGTCATTTTCCAAGGCCTCCTGTTCTTTGCCTTGGAATCATAAAGACTAAAAAATGTACTAATTCTCAAAAGTGAATTAGCAAGAAAGTAAAATAAAAATAAAGGCCTTCAGACCAGGTCTCTTTTTTATTTTTTTGGTGCAGGTTCAAGTATTACCACAGGCTACCAACAGCAGATGGCAATTGCTACAGTAAGCTTAAGGAAATGGTGAATTATAGAACAGAGGACACACTAACCACTAGGTATTATTGAAATTGGTCAAGAATATGAAAATGCATAGTTCAAGGCTTAGTAAGGGTCAAATTAAGCTCAACCCAATCACCTACTGCAATAAACAAAGCATTTCCAACTCCCAAGCTTGCTCCAGAGAGTGAAGGTGATTCAACAGCATCTAGCACTGGATGCACTTGAATCAAAACACTGTGGGCACATCCAGACAAGCACGCATGTGCGTCTTGCAGCATCTCAAACCAGATGTGGAGAGCGGCAGGGGTGTGTGGGGGGTATGTGGGGTGTGTGAGGAGTGGTGGGAGTGTAGGGGGGGGTGCAGTATGTGAGGAGGATGTGGGGTTTGTTGGAAAGCTTGAAGGGGAGCCACCAGGTGGCTGCCCTCCCTGCTGTGGTGCACATCCCCCAGCCCCAGGCTGTGCCCATGGTCTCTGAGGGAAGAATGGGCCCAGTCAACTCAACCCAACCCAGCATGGCATGGCCCACTAGCATGCCTTTGGACAGGACCAAGACACACGGCTCTGGGACCCGCAGCTCCTGTCCAAAGGTGTGTGCTAGCTGGGTGGGCCAGGTCAGGCCAGGCCTGTTCTCCATGAGGGTCAAGTGGTGATGCATGGCTGTGGGGCTGTGCCTACCCACACATTGCCACCTGACCCTTATGGAGAAAGGGTCTGGCCTGACCTGGCCCAGCCCAGCCCACCCAGCTAGTGTGAGCCTTTGGACAGGGCCCGCAGGTCCCAGAGCCATGTGTCCTGGTCCTGTCCAAAGGCACACTAGCACGCCATGCAGAACTGGGTTGGACCCATTCTCCTCACATAGATTGCAACATCTTTATCAGCAATCTGGATGTGGGTGTGGAATGCACACTGTCCAAATTCACTGACAACACCAAGTTGTGGGGTGAGGTGGGCACGCTGGAGGGGTGGGACAGAATCCAGCTAGATCTACAGAAATTACAGAGGTGGGCAGATGAGAATAGGATGGAATTCAATGCAGACAAGTGCAAGGTACTGCATCTAGGGAGAAGAAACCAGCAACACACCTATAGACTTAGGAACACCCTTCTTGTCATCACGGTGGCAGAAAGGGATCTTGGAGTCATTGTTGACTCCAGGATAAACATGAGCTGCCAATGCGAGGAAGTGGTCAGTAAGGCTAACTGCACCTTGTTGTGCATCTGCAGATGCATCACAAGCAGATCCAAGGAGGTGATCCTTCCCCTCTATGTGGCATTGGTCAGATCACAGTTGGAGTACTGTGTCCAGTTCTGGGGGCTGCACTTCAAAAGGGATGTGGCTAGCATTGAGAGGGGCCAGAGGAGGGACACTCGCATGGTCAAGGGGCAGTGGGGCAGGCCCTATGAAGAGAGGCTAAAGGGCCTGAACCTATTCAGCCTCCACAAGAGAAGGCTGAGAGGGGATCTGGTGGCCATTTACAAACTCACCAGGGCGGACAAGCAGGAATTGGGGGAGGCTCTGTTCCCCTGGGCAGCACCCGGGGTTACTAGGAATAATAGCCTCAAATTGTTAGAGAGAAGGTTCAGGCTGGACATCAGGAAACATTACTTTATAGTTAGGGCTGCCAGGCTCTGCAATGGGCTCCCAAGTGAGTTGGTACTCTCTCCTACCTTGGAGGTCTTCAAGAGGAGGCTGGACAGATATTTGGCTGGAGTGATATGATCCTGGCACCCATTCCTGCCCAGGTCAGGGGGTCAGACCTGATGATCTGTTTAGGTCCCTTCTGACCCTAAGCACTATGATACTATGACCACGGGTCAGGTAGCACTGCAGCAGGGATGGTCTGGTGCCTAAGGCTGTGCGCCGCAGGGGTGGAGGGTTTGTGGCAGCCCCTCTCAATCTCCACATCCCGCCCACACCCACTCATATACCCACACATCCCTCCACACCTACCTACAAACCCCAAACTCCCCCACATCCCCTCATACCAACACCACACACACCCATATCCCCCAACACCCTTTCCCATTCCCCTCCTGCAAATTTCACATCCCCCCATCACACACCCAGAATACCAAGCTACCAGACAGGATGAGATCTGCTGGCAGGAGCTGTGGCTACAGGGGTAGCTGTCCCCATATCCTGGTTAGTGAAGGGGTCATGTTGAGCTCTAATTTTTCTATAAGAAAACCAAAACTAAACATTAAAACATATGGATATTTATAATTTATTTTATTATGATGATAGAGACACTGGTAGGCTTCCAAGTTTTTTTAATTGTGGACATAGATTTGGGGGTAATTTAAGAATGAATTTGGGATTTTTTTTTAACATAGAATTTGCAGTTTTAAAATAGGGAACACCAGAATTCCTGCTAGTGAGTCAAGGGGCAGGATCCAGGCAGAGGAGTCTGCTCAGGGCTGGCACCCAGGACCCAGCTGGAGGGCAAATGAGGTGGCTGACCTCCTGGCCATTGGGGCCAAAAGGACATGCTTCAACAGTTCAAAGCAGACCACCACACTGAGACTATCTTCTAGGCAATAGCTGCCCAGATGGCAGGGTGGGGGCACACATGGCTGCAGTGCCGCACAAAGGCCAACTGTGCAGCCACAGCCCACTGGCAGCTGACCCAGAGGTGCAGACACCTCTGCTACAGTGCCCATGTCACATCCCAGGTGACTGTGAGGTCCTCATACAGGTCTGGCAGGCATACATCCTTGGGACCACACTGTCACAGGAGGGAGCAGGTCATAGCCAGGAGCAGCCCCCACTGCCAGACTGCTGCAGTGGGTAGAGGGTGCAGGAAATTCTAGGTTAGGGCTGCTTCAGCAGTCCAGCTGGCACAAGAGGCTAATGTCCCCAGATAACAATTGGCCAGGCCCCAAAGCTCTTGAAGGCAAGTAGACCTGAGCTGCTTGTCAGGGAAGGTTTTTATACTGCTGAGGGGCCCCAGGCTCTAGCTCCCCCTGGCTGCAGATCTGAGAAGAGCTGGGCCAGGGCATTTTGCCCCAAGTGGCACAACTTGTCCTATATCAAAGTGCATGTTCAGGCACATGCGCTGAGGCAAATAAAATCTGGCATAAATTTGTACCACTCTTATTTTAGCTGCTGCAAGCGCACGTGGCAGCATGTGTGGACACACCCTGCAAGTCCATAAGGTTCCAGAGCTTGGAACCACAGAATGATGGATCTTGCCTTAATCAACTCTAGGTGAAAAGAAGGTGAGAAAGATGCATCACAGTCACAGTGTTTAGTGTTTGTTATATACTACAGCAAGTAGTTCACTTTGGAGGTCAGTGCTCAAGTTGATTTTCTTCCATTGTGAGGAAAAAATGTCTTTGACTAATACGCTAGTGTTTTAAGGGATAAAGGACAATGAAGTAAGTCTTTAAGTTGCCTTGCAAAATGATTCCCATTTCCTACCAGCTTCCTTCTCCAGTGTAGTGCAATTTAAAACCTGATTAGGAAAACCTTGTAAGCATTTCAAACTCTTGTCCCAAAGAGATTTTTGCTTACATATTTTGCTATTTCTCCCGCCTCAAAAACTATAATTAATACAGGAGATTTGGAACATGATTCCTGTTAATAATATACTGGTAAGCCTGACCTCGTATTAATTAACTGTTGTACAGTGGCAATCATGGTCTTGTATAATAATAGAAGACAATCTAGAGAATAAGTAATTAACCTTCAAGCTATCAGAGACACCTATAGGCATCAACCCACCACATGAATCTATGAGTGTGGAAATATAGCAAGTGCCTGAGTTTTCATAAGCTCCCATTTAATACCCATTCACACAGAAGTTGTTTCAATATGCAAGAAATAGCTACTGGATATATGAGGAGATAGTATGAAAGGAGAGCAGATTATAGTTCCCCCCTCTACTATCATTGTTGCCACCACCATCAGGGGAAAGTTTAACCATCTTAAAGAATACATTCCAGGTGTTGGGTTTATTTTCTCTGACATACATTCAGTCAACATTTTATATGAGCAAAAAGTTGCAGGCTGTGTAAAACGCAGTCTAGCCATAGCTCACAAAAGCAGAAACTTAAAATCAGTTAAAAAAAATATTATTTTTTTAAGTAATTTGACAGAAAGTACTCAATGAGAACAAAAAGCCCCTTCCCACATTAGCTCATAACTCAGAATTAGTGTGACTGTAGACTTGGAGCTCTGTGGTAGCCATGCTCATCCAGGAAATATGTGAAAAGTAAAAGGATTTTTATTGGACCAACTGCATGGGTGGAAGAAATGTTAGACAAGATTTCAAGCACAGAGGTCTGAGAAGGTGTTCTGGCTGAAGTGTTCTGAAAATGGGGACTTCTGTGCCCACCGCTCATCTAATCTCTCTCCCAACCATACAGTGGGTCCAATAAAATATATCACCAAAAAAGCATAGCTCCTCACATATTAGCGTGATTGCAGTTATACCATACTCAACACTCAGGTATTTGAATGGCTTTTTAAAATAAACTCAAGTAAAACAGCAGGTTGTCTGAGCCTGCTGTGGCTCCTTTGTGCCTTTCCAGTAGCTGGGAAGCAGCTTTAAGCAGTTAGTTAGCGATTTTTTCTCATATGGGAGGAGACCTTTGCTGGCACAGAACCAGCCTTTCACTACCCACTTCTCCAGTCCTCTGACACAGCAGGATGTTGGATCATGGCCAGAAAGGCTCTGTAGAAATTTTTGTCACTCATTCTCTCTCAAAAATTTTTCTCACTCAACGCTGGCTGGCATTAGCACTTGCCTGAGAGCAATATTAGCTGGTTCAAGTGACAGTAAGCTAACAGCTACTTTAAAGTGAACCAAAGACAGAACTGACCTCTGACCAAATCCAGGGTTGGGACTAAACCTGAAAGGTAGAATACAGCTACTTTTTGCCTTTCTCTCAAATCCTGCACCACTCAGGACCTGGACAGACCACAGAATCAAGCTGTGCAACCAATTCTAAAGCCTTCTTTTCAGTAAGTCATCACTTTCCCAAATATTTTTCTCTCTGAATTTTCTAGTACTTGATCTTCAGCTCCAAAAATATAGTAATATGGTTCATTTTTCCTCTAAGTGTCCCAGTAGAATCTAAACATTGTGGTAGACTATTCCAACTTCCAACTGGGAAGCTAGATGAAACTGAAATCAGGAAAGCCCATGCATTGACTCCAGATGACTGATCAAGTGGAATTGACAACGTCTATGAAGTAGATGTAAAATTCCTTATGAAGAATAAAAATGGATCCTGAGGCCCTGAAGAGGCTATCAGACTTCAGCTGGCAGGGATTTCATAGAAGAGGCCATACTACAACCTGTTATCAAAATGAAAAAGAGGGTCAGATCCTTGATCAGCATAAATTTTCAACGCTACATTTCAGTGATAGCCCACCATATTATGATCTTCCCTCCCCACCATATGCTTACCACGTCTGGTCAGAAATAGCGTGTAATGACAACTCCAGCTCCAGTTAAAGACAACGTAGAGCTTTGGATCTTCAGCAGGTCTACAAATCACAGTATTGGTCAGACCATCAGCTTTATTGGCTACAGTATGCTGAAACAGGCACCTGAAAATTATCAGATTGTTTATTTGCCCTAGCCAGACCTTCATGGAACTATCCAAGGTCATGAGTCTTTATCACAAGACAACTTGAAATCAATAGCTCTATATACTCAAAACTGAAATTGCCCAGCAGCAGTACCCACAAACACCCCACACTGTTCCACATTCGTTACTGACCTTCCCCATTTAGGAGTGGTGTTGCCACATCTATATGATGCCAAAAGAGACTAGTCAGTACTGCTGAATGACAAGGCTAATAAGGGATGCAGCTCCAGTCAGGAGCATGGTATGCCCAGAATAATCCAGTGTATAAGAGAACACAGTAAATTTGTGATCCAGACATGGCTCATGTGATCTATTCTAGAAGAACCATTTCTTAAGTCCTCCAGCCTTTTGGGATGTACTAAGTATCCACATGCACATGCTAGGTAATCATGGCCAAACTTCTCTGGGTTAGAATTTCAACTAGTGTGAACTGATATGGCTGCACTGAAGGAAGCAGGACGAGTCCTATAGGAAACAACCCCATAGGCAATTTACACAGCACTCCACAGAGGGGGCTTTTGGAAAAGAGCAAAGGTGGGACCAGCGGATCCACTCCCTTTAGCCACCAGCTTCTTTGCCACAGAAAGCAACAGAGAGGCAGTTTCTGAGCACTGACCTCCAGTAGCTACTATGCAGTGATTCTACTGATGCTTACCAGCCTGTGGGGAATTATTTATTTCCCATCCCCATCTCTTCAGAATATATTTGTGCAGACTGCTGTTACATGGGGTGTTAACTGTCATCTGGATTTGGCTCACTGGAGAGAGCTCACGAACTTAAGCAATAATGTTGTCATACACACATTTGCATGTGTTTACAAAGTTTAGCTACAAGACACCTATAAATCATTAAACTAGTTATACGCAGATCACTTCATTGTATATATGAACAACTTTATAATTAATTCAAGAGTTCATTAAGAACATACATTTTCCTCTAATACCAACAATGTTTTCTCTCTTTCTTTTATTGTTTTCTCTTTCCTCAGCCCCACATCTCAAAGCTTAAAAAAAAATACACATACACACAAGTGGTTGAATAAACCCTTCTGTAAAACAGGAGAAAATGAGATCCAATTGATTTTTTGGGAAGACAAGGGCATGCAATGAGGCAAATTTCAATCTCTTCTTTAATTATTTGTATCAGATATAACATGTAATGGCATGATATAGTTGGGGATGGTCCTGCTTAGGGGGTTTGACTAGATGACCTCCTGAGGTCCCTTCAACCCTAATTTTCTATGATTCTATGATTTTTCTTAAAATCCAGGTCTTTCCTCCATAAACAGAAGCAATTAACACTAGATCTGTCCTTCTAATGTAACAGATGCCTCATGAAGCAAAAAAAAGATTGGATTTAGCTAATCTTTTTCAGGTGCTAAATGAAATATCCAAGTTTCACCTTCTCATTAATGGAAAATCAAATAGCTCACCAGAATTTCCATTGTGTACCACATATGGAGAAAATCTATCCTCACACATGTTAGTATGAATATTTTGACAGAGATGGTAGAAAATACAAAGGAACAACATTATTCACTAAAATATCTTGTTGATAAAATGTTTTTCTGGAGGGTGCAAATGTAATAACAGGCACTTCACAGTGAAGCACTTCAAAGTCATTGCAATTTTTTCCAGGGTCACATCTGAGGAAGTATGACCCTCTTTTGAAATGTATGATTAGCCACACGCATTTTCACCTTCACCTTTTAAAGCACTGAAGTATATGGAGCATTTTAAACATTAGATACATTTATAACACGAGTGGAGCAAACTGGCAGATCCAGCCGGCAGCCAGACTCCATTTCCCAGCAGCCCCTGCCCACACGGCTGGGGCCAGTCTTCAGGGAGACCCCAGCCATACCTGTGCTGTGATAGTACAATGCTGGGGCTACCATGGAGATCAGCCCCAGCCATGCTGGCAAGGTGCATGACAGGGCAGGCAGGGGGTAGCTTCGGAGCCACTGGGATCTTGCAGTGGAAGCAGCGTGGTCCGGGGACAGGGCAGAGCCATGATCTACAGCCTGCACACTGCGGGCAGGGGCAGCAGTTCCTTGCAGGAGTGACAGCCTGGCCTGGCGCAGAGGCACAGCCACGATCCACTGCCTGCATACCCCTGCTCAGAGCATGCAAGATGCAGATTGCAGCTCTGCCCTGGCCCCAGGCCAAGCTGCCCTGCTGCAAAATCCCAGCAGCTCCAGAGCAGCCCCCTGCCCTACCCTGCCAGTGCAGCTAGGGCTGGTCTCCATGGCAACCCCAGCCTTGTGCTATCATAGTGCAAGTGTGGCAGGGATCTCCGTGGAGACAAGCCCCAGCCATACGGGCAGGGGCTGCTGGGAAATGGAGCCCACTGCCTGCCGGATCCAGCCCACAGGATGGACTTTGCCCACCCCTCATTTATAATCTGATTTAAGTTGTAAACTCCTCAGTATAAAGATCATGGAATTGATGTTCATTACATACCACGAGCATTGGTATGATTTTGTATACAAATATTTAACCCTTCTCTCAGGCACCAGTCAGCAGCAACAAGGGCTGGGTTCACATTTTGGAGTAGCCCATAAACTATACCAGTGGCTCAAACCCCCACCCAGAAATCTGGGAATACTAAATTTGCTGAGGTGTCCCATATAAATAAACCCCACTCCTCACAAAAAGCATAAACACAAACACCCAAATTTATTACACATAATAAAAGAAAACATCTAATATATTTTTAAAACACTATTAACTACAAAGCAAAATCTACAGATGGCACCCTCTTGGGGGGGCTTCACCCATACCCAGGCAGTCTGGGACTTGTGGCCCCCCAACTGGTAGTTTCAGGTGCCTCCACCCCTATACTTGCCCTTCAGCAATAGGCTGGGGGTGGCGGGAGACCTGCACCAGAGAGGTCCTATGAGCTGCTTCTTGGATTCAGCACCATGGGGAGCTGCTCAAGAGTGAGAGTCCTTTTGCATTGCAAGGAACTCCCTTGTTCCTTATGAAGTGGTAGAGCACCAACCTCCACTTCCTCATGGTGGCTTTGAGGGTTTAATGTGCCTTTTGTCAGCATATCACACCCCAAAATTCCTAGTCCCAATCCCAGCTTTGCTGGGCAGAAAACTGCAAAAAAATTTGGAGGAAAGGTCAGGCACATCTTGGCTTCAGCCTAAACTACAACTAGTGTCCAACCATGCATTTGGTTGGGACAAACTACAAAAGGGACAAAAGAAGGCCCAGGCATATCTCGCTGGGCTTGGACTGGGCAGCAAAAAGCTGGCCAGGCCTACACTGCACTGAGACCTGTATAAACAACAAGTAGTGTCAGGTCTTACCCTGGCTCAAACCACACCAGTTAAGCTTAGCTTTACCCTGGCCCAAATCTGCTAGCCAAACATATGGCTGAGGTTCAGCCACACAGCTAGGCTGAAATGAAATAGCTGTGAAACAGCAAAAAGGGCCCAGGCCGATGGCTGCAGCCTGGACGTCCAGTCTCAGCTATACCACTGAGCTGAGACACTACAGTTACAAAACAGAGGGGGCCAGGCACGTGTGGTGTGTAAATACCAGGACCAATTCATGGTCAATTTGTCCAGGGATCAACAACCCCATTTAAGCAAAAAAAAAGTGGGGGAAAGAGGAAGAAAATAAGAGTCTCGAACTCAGAAAGTTTTACATATTTTGCCCAGATACAGGCCCCAGCTTGCCATGTGCTGAGCACATGGCCAGAAAAACAGGCGCACTCTTACCCACATAAACACACACATACACACAAAACGCAATACACAACCAAAACTACGCACTTTACCATACATAACCCAAGTGTGCAGGTAGGTGTTACGAATTTAATTTTATTTAACTTAGAAAAGTATTCTATTTCAAAAGATACTGAAAAGACTTATGAACAGGGATCCAGGTTTTCCATTTCCCAGGGAAAAATGGAGTAAACCACAGATTTTGCCTTTCACCAGAGGCAAACACGGATTTCTCTTTTTACCAGAGAAACCCACAGATTTTGCTGTTTTGCAATAAGCTCCCTCCAAGCTGGCAGTTTTAGCCTGCAGGGAGCTGGGAGGGAGCAGGAGGGAAGCAGAAAGACAGGGGGCGCCAGGTGCATAGACATGTACATGGTCCCAGGCAGCCTGCAGAGCAGCTCCAGCAGGTAAGTGTAGCGGGGAGAGGGGGATTGAGGCCCCCATAGGGAGGGAGGGAGCTGGACAGGGCTAGGGCTGTTGCCCAGCTGGGTGGGGCTTGGGCCCAGGGCTCCAGTGCGTGGGTGCAGGGCTCCAGCAGGGAGCAGGACAGGGCCATGGGTGGCTCGTCCAGGGGATGGGGAGGGCCGGTTCCCTGCTGCCACACACACTCCCATGCTGCCCAGATCTGTACCTGAGGCAGGTACAGGCCGCGGGCTTGAGCTCCCACCCTGCTTCCTTCCACCAGGGCCTCTGGAGCCAGCAGCTGTGAGATGGCATGGCTAGGGACAGCAGGGCTGCACAGGGATTCCTCGCCGGCGCAAGCTCTTCACCCCCCCACACTGCCATGGCGACGCATCTCCAACGCCTGCTGCTGCTTTGAGATGTGCAGCCCCACGTTGCTGCCTTCACTGCAGCCCCACATGCAAGAGGCGTGTCGCTGGGGCAGCAGGGTGGCGAGAAGCGGCGGGGAGATTTTCCACGCAGCTTCCCCTCTCCCTGCCACACCAGGTCACAGGGGGGAGCGGGGAAGCAGCATAGCAGGGAACAGCAGGCTTTTAAATTCTATTTCTTGATAAATACTTGATTTTTATTAATATTTGTGAATCACTCTGAGATGCTCAGATCAAAGATATTACAGTGTACAAATCAATTATTATGATGTTAGTCTTATACAAGCTGTGTCGTTCCTCCTCTCCACAGATTCAATGTACTGTGTTTCATGAATAATACAATCAATAAATATTTTTTGTTATGTGGGTGTCATTATAAAGTTCACAATTACTTTCTATGTACACTAAAGCTAACTTATTACAGATCTTCTGGGATACATGTTATTTCAATCATATATTAGCTATAATAACATTGGTTAAAATTAAGAATGTAGAATGAGTTCCTTAAATCAAACAGAATGTCACAGAAGAAAGTCAGGGTTCGTTTTTTTTAAACAGCTTAGTTTCCTGAATCAAGAATTTAGAATATTCTCTCCAAAAGGCTCAGCTTGGTATACCCTATTACTCTCAGCTATTGGTATATTTAGAAAAAAAAATCTTTTCTATTCTACTATTATCAGTACATCATTAAAGTGTACAGCTCAGTAGACTGCAGAATTTTATGTCTATATCAGCCCTTCAAAGCTATTAGACAAAATGTGCTTTTTCTAAGTGCTCCTCATTTCTAACGTTTTGTACAAAAATATAGGAGCAGTGTTATTTTTTCTATAAAATATAGGACCAGTGAAAGATGCACAAATGACCTATTCTTAACATGCCTCAGGGAAAAACACTGTAAATACAATATAAATGATAGCATGATGATGGAAAAATTACAATACCATATTAATTGGGCTAGGAGTTCAAAATTGCTTCTGACATAAATGAAAAGAATTGCTTTTTCAGTTGAAATAAAAAAGCAAACTTTTTTTCTCTAATGATAAATTTAAAAATAAGTGCTTTTAAGTGACAAGACTTAAAAAGGGGTTCATCTGATTAGAGAGGCTGTGAATCATTTATAATGCTTTGTTTTGTACATCATTTAAATATTGTTTGGAGCCAAAGATTCACTTACAGCAGGATATATATTGTTCTGAACTTTATCATTTATCATTTTAAAGTGACAACTATGTGATACACTGCTGATTTTGGTGATGGAGGCTGAAATATTAGAAGATGTGCAGGTTTCATGGTCTGGGTAAACTAATCAATTACTCTTACTTTTATTATTGTTCTCATTCTTTTGCCACTAAATTATAGTACAGGGAGTTTAGGTTAAAATTAATGAGAGATTGGAGTTGAGTAACACAGACCAAGTTCATAAGGAATGCCAAAGTTTCCCAAATCTTCCTCAAAGAGAAAAGTAAAAGAAAAAGAAAAACACATACTATCAAGATGATACTACCTATATGTATACAAACAATTCTTCCCATATTGAAAGGTTTGCTAAAACACCTCCTCAGCACTAGCTCTCCACTCCCAGGGTCCATGTGTGCCTGAGTGAACTGGAGCTAAGGAAAGAGGTAATACAACGGCCCACAGTGGCAATGAAAACACGAGTCCATTTTTTAGAATGTGCAATTCCAGTAAACCCTCACGAGTTCTAGAGACAGATATGGTCAGAAGGATTGCCTTGCAAACTAGCTTAAATTGATCCATGGTACCACAGAGACAGAAAAATGGTGCATGGTCAGAGCCAATCTAGAAGGAAACGGCAATCTCCTGGATACCAGGGAATCTGTAGAATTAGTGCTTTTCTTGGCCTTTCCTGTTGAGGGACCAAACAGTACCACTACAAGAGGGTGAGAGGGACATCTCCCAGAAAAAAACCTTATAGAGATTTCCAATTGCTTACTTCCCTCCTCCTATTTATTCTTCCATAACCCTATAAATTTCTTATAAATGTGTTATAACTATATATGTGAATGACAGATATTAAGAGAAAGAGAGGAATTAAACCATTTTAGTTATTCTGTAATAAGAAAAACAATTACCATAAATGGCCTCCAGGGTATTTAGTCTGTCTTCCTATTCTCAAATGGCTTGTGCTGAAAACACCACAGCTTTTGAAATCAAGATATTTCTCTTTTTTTCTATTTAATTTGGAAACATGGACATTTTCTCTTGAAATTTGGGACCTCTCTCCTCACTGAAGACAAAAAAAGATACATGTTTTACTGTAGTTTTGCATGCTAAGTATTTGATTATGGTCACTTGCAGAGCTCCCTGAAATAATGCTGTGCAAGATAATCTATAAATGTGTATTACTAGTAATGACTAGCAATTAAGAATTTATAGGTATCATCATCTAAAAGGAGTCTCTTTTTAATACAAAACAGGTGGCATTCAAGCAGTAAAGTGGTCTCAATAGTGTCGGAAGGAAACCTTAGTCAAGCAGAGTAGTAGTGATGTTGCCACACCTGGCTCAGCATACTTTCTATAGCCATGTGCTATTTTTATTGTGTCAGATTGTGCTTTCTGACTCAGAGCTGGAGCCATAAGCAAAGCCTTAAGGGAAGAAACATATGCCAGATTTGGGGACAGGAGCATCTGGCAGAGTTGGAAAGAGGAGCACAGAAAATTATCCAAGGAGACATTGGAGAGAAGCAGTTTTGGCTGTTGGCCTGTTTGTACAGGCTTGATTTGTGCTGCTAAATAGACTCTGACTAGCAGTGTATCTGCAGAAATGGCACATTTGTAAATAAAATAAAACTAGTTTAAGGGAATTATGCATTAATCCTATCTGCTGTCCACTCGTAAAAGAAGCAACTCACTTCCAAGTCCAAGATTCACTAATTACTTGGCACTGCTATGGTACTTTTCCCCCCAGAAAGCTGGGCAAGTGATTAGCAAGTAAGAGAATATTTCAAGTGCTGTTCCATGAACACTGTTGATTACCAACCTTTGTTAAATTTATAAAATGAAGCTCTTCATTCCTTTCATCTCATTTTAAATACTTACAGCTGATTGTTATTGCTAAAATTCAGTCTGTTCTCTTTGTACAGTACATGCCATATGCAGAAGTTATACTGTATAGTATATCTATACATCTACTTAGACGGGTTTGTGAACTAGAAGTAATTGTTTTAATAAATTCTAGGCTAGAAAACAATTTGCTGCAGTTAGCAACCATCACGGGTATTGAAAAAATCCTGTAAGTAACCCAATTGGATGAACACATTTTCTCAACTAAAATAACATTTTTAAAGTCCTCACTGTTTACATCAATTCACTCCATTTCTATATGTAAGAATATATATTACAGGAAATTTTATTCTTACACACATTCTAAGTAAGTTTTTTTGCTGTAACTCACTTTAATTTGCTGTAGATGAACCTTTATTTTATGGTATTGCTACTTTTAAATGTATTTTTATTGTTTTAGAACAACTTCAGTGCAGTTGAACACAGCTTCCCTCCAAAGTCTCAAGATCTAATCAGATACCAAAGAAGAATTATCTAATTAACAGCGTTCACAGAACAGGTGGCAAGAACTCTTGCATATCCTACAGAGTGGTTAGGCTGAAACTTGAATCAAGACTCTCCGTTTCCATCAGCAGTCACCATAGAACAGGACATTAAAAATATCTTTGTTGTACATTACTGTTACCTAACTTCATATAGTCTCTTTCTTGGTGGAGGCAAAGTCCAGAAGCAAGCTCATTAAATAACTGAATCTGAATGTATTACTTACTGGAAGAGAGTGCAAGGTAAGAGCCCCTGCTGCTGGTGAAGCTACTAATTCCAAATATAATTTTGTTTTTCCTCCAAACAGTTGTCATATCCACCCATTTTCAGCTTCCAGAAAGCAGGGATCTAACTCCTCTAAAAAAACCCACACCCTCAGAAGGACTCTCCATACTAATGTTCCGACTCAGCAAGAACAGTAAGCATTACAGTGTTCACCTTAAGATATTTTAAAATATATCAGTTGCTTCCATCTGCCAAATCTCAACCTTTCTGTCAACATGTAAGAAAATCCAAGAAACTCCTACTCTCCCCCAGCTGCTGCTGCACTGGGCCGCATCAGGCTGGGCCCTCTGCTCCCACCCCCCCATGTTGAACCCACTCCCCTCCCACGTCGGGCCTGGACCCAATCCCCTTCTCCAACCACTACTGCCACCACCGCGGCACACCCACTTCTTCCCCCCTGCCCCGCATTGGTTTGGCCCTGCAGGCAGTGATGATGGAAGGGGGGAGAGGCAAACCAAGGCCAGTGCCAGTGGCCTCGCCCCCTCCCCACAGTGTCCCGACCCTGCTGCCCCCCCGCTCCATCACCATCACCTCCAAGGAGCAGGGGGGGGCCAAGGCCCAGTAGCCCCCTCCTCTGCTCCATCATTGCCACCTGCAGCGCTGGCCTCTCCCCCCCCATTCCATCTGCTCCATTGCCATTGCCTCCAGGGAGCAGGGCAGCAGGGTGAGGCCCCCTGTGTCCCTGCCATCATGGCAGCGCATTCCTACCTGTCCGAATGTTTCTTCACAATCTGATTGGGTGTTTGTCCAATAAAGCCTTAAATAAAAAGCTTTATGGACAGACAGACAAACAGGTTAAGGCTTTTATAATATTAGAATTAACATGCAGTGCATCCTGCCATGTACCCTCCACCCCAATTTTGTTTTTCTGGTGTGCCCATGCTCCGGCACCTTACAGGGTACACACTGCAGTTTTTTCAGTACTTTGGCCAAAAAATGTTGCCTACCCCTGGTTTACACTGTTTTTTTTTCCAATTTACAATTGTTTTATATGGCTACCATAACTGAAAAACAATGTTTTATGATTACCAAACGTTTTGATCTTGTTTTAATACATAGTCTGTTACCTATGTGTATGAAAAAAATGTCAGTGGTACTTAAGGCTGTATCATTTTAAATTGGTGGTATTCAGTCTGTCAGAGTTTGGGAACCACTGATTTAGGCTCTGAAATAAAAGTCATTTTTCATCTCCCTCCTCTCCCCCTTTTTTTCTTCATTTATGTTGTGGTAGATAAGTGCCTCTGAAAAATAAGGTCCCTTTTATCTAGGTCCTCAGTCCAGATTCCATTGATTAATATAAGATGCTCAAATTTGAACATTTTAACCCAATGAGCTGAGAATGAGCTTATGCACTTTAGCTTTTCAAAGAAATCCTATCAATTTTTTTCCCCCAGAAAAAGACATCACATTATCGCTAATTACTTTACTTGTAACATCTATTTCTCCTAATTGAAACAAACTGTCAAGGCTTTAATTATTGGCTAGCAGTTTAGGGCAAACACAGGTGAAGCTGGGATTAACAACAAGGTAACAATGGGAGAGGGGATGATAAAATTGTGCGTGTGGAACTGGTTGTTAACAATTATCCTTATTAAAAGCTTCAAACCTGCCTCACAATTATGTGGTTGCAGCAATGGATTCAAAGAGGGTGCAGCAGTGCAGCTTAATCCCCTTTTTGACTATGTTGCAGGAGCAGCAGCTGGGGACGAACATTTTTCCTTAAAATATGTCTCAAGTCAAATTAGCCAGATCAGATGCAAATCTGTTTGAATCATCCAAGAACCACATGTGGCCCTGCTACAGGCAAGTATCCCCCACTCCAGTCTGGGGCTTCACATACTTCCAAATCCTTTGGTGAGCACTGTACATGCAGGCCCAAACCTGGAGACTTGGGGTGTGGATGCCCAGGAGTTTCACTTGCCCTCAGCTGTATGGGTGCAGGAGCAAGCTAGGGAAGTCTCCAATTTCCATAAATTCTGCATGTAGCCAAGATCCTCCCACTAAACAGTGGAAAGCTAACTATGAGGCTGTCATAAGAAGTCCTGTCCACAAACAGACTAGGATGCACCCTCCGCTACACAGTGACATTTTAATCACATTATCTTGGTCAGGATAATTCCCATGTCCCATCATAGTCATAGTATTTGGAAATTTAAATCCCCAAATATAAGAATCCTCCCCCTGCTCCTCACCCCTGTGCAGGCACACAGAGGGGAAAATGCTTTGCCACTGGCCCCATGTGAGCCCAGCTGCAATGCAGCCTGGGTGAAGTGGAACAGGACAGTGCACACCAACATTGGCAGGCAGGGGTGAGGGGAATGGGAAGGCAGGGGAGGGGAGGGGATATCTCTCTGAGCATGGAGGAGAAGGGAGGGAAGGATTCTGACCTTGGGGACTTAAGTCCCTGGCTACTACTCCTGCGGCATGATCTGCCCACCCCAGTGAGAAGTGAGGTAAAGAGGAGGTGGGGAGGAGGTTCAGAGCAGGCATGCAGCCACCCCTGCAAAACTGGTTGCTGCAACTTCACCCTGCTTTGTAAAATCAGTCCCAGGCCCACTGCCACCACCACTAATTGGTTAGCAGATTTGCTTGTGTTGTTTCTTTTTCCTTTTGGATGTAGGGAGAACGGTAAATGCTGTTTTTATGTAGACAGGGAATCAAGATAAACTTTTGCAATGACAGAAAAGCCTTTCCAGTGGGGACAGGGACAGGTCCAGAATTTGGTAAAAGGGACTGTGGGAGCAGCAACTGGCACTGCAGGGGTGGCTGTACCCCACTGCCAGCTTTCCCCTCTCCCCCTTCCCACCAGGAGGGACCAACTGAGCCACAAGAGCAGCAGCTGGGTTCTTTTTTTAAAATCCCTTCCCTCTCCTTTCTCCTTCATGCATGCCCTGCCCCCTCCCATTACCTCCGTTCCTCTGCCTACCATGGCTGTTTGCCCCTGTTGACAGTGGATTTTAGGAACTCAGCCCCTATACCTTTGCTCTGGGTGGGCACAACCCTCAGGCTGACCATAGCACTTGCCAGTTGATAATAGAAGAATTTATTGATACAGCGTGATAACAGAAAAGAAGCAATACAAACAAGCAATTCTATATATGTACCAATCCTAGGGCTGTCATCAGAGTCAAAGTACATCTGGTCAAGATGCAGGCTCCACTCTGAGGCTGCCTCTTAGGTGTCAGTAGTCTGGAGGGGGGATGCTAAGGCCCACAGCCCCCCTCCAGTAGGGTGCATGAGATGGGCTGGTGGTGTGTGCCCTCTGTCCATGTTGGCCTCAGAGACCCTTCCTGGGGGATGGGGATGGGGACCACTCTCAGGGAGGAGAAGAACTGGGAAGGACAGGACAAAGGGAGGGACTCTTTGTTAATGTCAAGTCTCTGCTTTTGTATTCTCCTTCCCCTTTGATGACTCCTGATGACTCTTCATCCTTGGTTATCTCTGGTTGGTTGTCTCTCTGTGGTCACACATCCATGTAGCCTTCCAGGCTTTCTCCTAATTTGGTCTGTTCCCCCAAAACCAGGACTCCAGCCCCCTGCTCTCTGAGGCCTTGCTGCTGGTGTCACTTATCTTGTGTTATGGGACAGTATAGTACATACTTCTTTGGTTCCTGGGCTTTATTCTAGACTGTGTCCTTGTTGTGCTAGACAACCTGTCTGCCTTGAAGGCTGTGATCTTGTGTTATGGCATGCCCCCCTTAATTCTCAGGCTGTGTCCATCCATTGGCCTTCTTATACTAGACAACCCATCTGCTTTCAGAGGCATGAGTAGCTGTGTGTGCAGCTCCCAAGCTCTTTAGAAATCCATTTAACCCCAGCTGCCCATCTTGACCCCTTATAATGCATATATCTATGCCTATAAGCCAATTCTCAAAAAAACAGGCCTTTAAATACCATTTCTAAGCCAACACCCCAATGTCCTCAGCCAACCGGGAAGCAAGAATGGGTAGAGGCTCCAGAGGCAGTCCTGTGTCCTGCTGTAGCTAGGCTGCATGAGGATCCAGGCTTGGCCAGATACAGTAGCAGTGGCAGCCATGGGTGGGTCCCTTCTCCCATGCCTGCTCTTGAGCTGGTGGAGAACACCAAGAGGACTGGGCAGGGAAGAATGACCCACCCACTGCTGCCACTGTCTCAGAGGTGCTGCTGAGCACAGAGGGGAAGGGAAAGCGAGTTGCATCCATAACATTGTACCCCTCTGGATCTGCCACCGAGTGGGTAAGTTTGTGCAGTCAAGCTGTATGTGTATGATCTCTGAAAGATCTGAATCCCATCAGTCTAGATAACAGGAATCCCAAAATTGTATTTCCAATACTATTTAGATCCCTTTGAAATGAAAGTCAGCTTTATATCATCATCATTTTGTTGTACATCTAGTTTAGTGCTTTCTAAAGCATCTATATTCTACAAAGACTTCTTGAAGTACCTAAATTTGCATACACAAATGAAAACTGCATAGCAAAAACAGGAAGTACTGCTCCTTTATTTGAGTACTCTATTTGAGTAAATATGGTACATAAGTTGCAAAACAATAGGCAAATCCCAAGTGGTTTTATTGTATTCACAGGCATAACAATATCAACATAGGGCCCTCCCCTGCCATGTCAAGTATACCAAACAAACACTCTGGGAAATGTAAGCAAAGAAATGAGTAGCTATTTTATGGAGTGAAAATTTCATATTGTTCTGAAGAGAGTTCAAAGAACTTGCTTGGCCATTTTATTGTTGTCTGACATAATTAAAATGAGATTAGTTTATTATACACAGATATTTGAAGTATTTTTCCTGTATTACATATTGAGTTTTCAGCAGTTTCAATGATTATTTAGGATCCCTGCTGTCACTGTTCAATATGTTCTGCTATTGAAAGATATAATCCATATATAAACCATGCCATCAGCAAATTCGGCAACTTCTGAAACAATGCTTTATCAAAATTATTGATTTACACATAAATAACGGTGCTCTTGATACATGACCTTTGTGTCACCCTGCTTTTTTTCTTTTCTCAGTTCAAAGCTTCTTGTTTTTCAAGCCAAACTCTCGTTTGTAGGAAAAACTTCTTTCTTGGAAATAAGAGGCCAGATGTTCATTATGCTAGATACAGTACAAATATAACAAAAGGTACATTTATGGCCCTAGGGGTGAAACCCCAGCTCCACTGAAATGGAAATGTTGCCATTGGCATCAATGGGGTCAGAATATCACCCTAAGATCATCCAGGAGTGTTTGCACAGAATGCAATGCCCTGGAGATACTCCAGCTAACTTTAAACTAGCTAGAGCCCTGAGGTGTCTGCACTAAATTGCAGTATAGACATATGCCCAGTTCAATATTCCTTATATATAGTGTGTTAAGGTGACATTGCTCTTCCAAACTTTGCTCTTCAAAATGCACTTTGGCTTTTGTGCCTTAGCTGTTATTTAAATGTGATTTGTAGTATTTTATCTGTAATAGAAAAACTGCATAAACATTTTTTCATTTCGTCAAAATATCAAGTGTATCCATGAACATTTTACTAGACTTCCTTGTCTCATCTTCCTGTTGATACATAATGTAGTCTTCCTTGACCTACCTTGATACTTAGCATCTAGAAAGAAGTTATGAATGTTTATTAGTTAATCCTCTCAGCAGCTTTAGGAGATATGTGATTATCCTCATCTTTATATTTTCATCATCTTGACAGAACACCTGGACTCGCTTACTGGGCGTGTCCAGACGAACGCGCACGTGTCTCTTGCCCTGCCTCAAACCCCTTTGAGGCGGGGCAAGAGGCATGTGCTGAAACAAAAAAATGTTCCTGGCACTGCAAGTTTACAGCACAGAGAGAAAATTAAACCCCTGGATATCCAGGGATCTAAAAAAAACGAAGCAAAAAAAGTGGAACAGGACCGTGCCTTGTGGCAACCAGAGGCTGGCTGCTCCAGGGAGATGCTCTGGCTGCCAGAGCGATCCATGGTTGGCCCCTTGTCCTGGTGTTGAAACATGCAGCCAACCAGGCTGTGTGTTCAGCACCAGGGCTCCAGTACTGGTAAGTAAGAGGTCAGGGGGGTTGGAGGAGGAGACCATAGTGGGACCCCCTGCAGGAGCAGCCCCAGGGCCGGCAGGACCTGTCTGGGTGTGGCGCATGATCCCTGCATGCCATGCCAGGTCCTGTCATCATGGGCCTGGCCCAGCTGGGTGGCAGAGGGGCCCCAAGGGCAGTAGGACTGGGCACACAGTCTCCACATGCCACACCGGGTCCTGCCACCATGGCTCGGAGCACCCCACTCCCACTGCTGCTGCTAAAGGTAAGTTATGGGGCCTCAGCGGTGGCCCTCCAGGGTGCCAGGGACCCTGGGCAGGGGGGCTGTGGCCCTCCAGGGGGGAGCTGGGACCCTGGGCAGGGGGGGCTGTGGCCCTCCAGAGGGGAGCTGGAGCCCTGTGGGGGGGTGCACCCTGTGGGGGCCAGGGGACCCACCCCTCCTGAGCAGCACCCCCACAAGGTCCTTGACACCCACAGTCCCCTCAGCAATCTTCCCACACCAACCCATATCCCTCCACACACACACACACACACACACACCCCTTATCCCACACCCCTCCTCACCCCCTTCCTGCAAACACCACATCCCGCCCCCATCACACACCCATCATGTGCAAAGAAAACCAAAAGTACACATCAACACATATAGGTATTTAGAATTTATTTTATCATGATAGAGACACTGGTAGGCTTCCATGTTGCTTTAACATTGTAAATATACCAATAAAGCATTGCCCAACTGATTGCTCTTTAGGGGCGTGTGCATGTGCGTGTGGTCTTTTGTTTTAATTGTGGAAGAACATTCCACAGGAGAAGTCCCGATCACCTGATGACAGACTCCCATGCTCTGG
>NW_005842170.1:777948-796775 GCF_000455745.1 Alligator sinensis | reverse complement strand
CACTTCAAGAGGGATGTGGATAACCTGGAGAGGGTCCAGAGAAGGGCCACTCGTATGGTTAAGGGCTTGCAGGCCAAGCCCTATGAGGAGAGACTGGGGCACCTGGACCTCTTCAGCCTCCGCAAGAGAAGGTTGAGAGGTGACCTTGTGGCTGCCTATAAGTTCATCACGGGGGCACAGAAGGGAATTGGTGAGGTTTTATTCAACAAGGCGCCCCTGGGGGTTACAAGAAATAATGGCCACAAGCTAGCAGAGAGCAGATTTAGATTGGACATTAGGAAGAACTTCGTCACAGTTCGAGTGGCCAAGGTCTGGAATGGGCTCCCAAGGGAGGTGGTGCTCTCCCCTACCCTGGGGGTCTTCAAGAGGAGGTTAGATATGCATCTAGCTGGGGTCATCTGAACCCAGCAGTCATTCCTGCCTACGCAGGGGGTCAGACTCGATGATCTATTGAGGTCCCTTCCTACCCTAACATCTATGAATCTATGAACATGGATTTTGGGGTATTTTTAAAAATGGATTTGGGATGCTGCTGCAGCAGGCCAACTGGCACAAGGGGTAGTGTCCCCAGATACCAAGTGGCTGGGCCCCAGAAGCTCCTGAAAGCAAGTAGCCCTGATCTACTTGCCAGGGCAGCTTTTTGTATGCATGGGGCCAGGACAGGGCAGCATCTTATACTGCTGGGGACAGCACAGGTGCTGGCCCCAGGCTCTAGCTCCCCCTGACTGCAGATCTGGGAGAAGCCAGGCAGGGTTATATTTTGCCTCAAGTGGCACAATTTGCTCCACAACCAAGTGCATGTCTGAGCACATGCGCTGAGGCAAAAAGCCCCAACTCAAATTTGTGCTGCTTCTATTTCAGCTGCTGCAAGAGCACGTGATTACATGTGTGGATGTGCCCATTGTGTTTCATTACAGGTTCAGCAACTACCATCCTTCTATCAAATTCTCCCTGGAATACTCCTGTACTAACATCACCTTTTAAGATACTATGACTCATATGCAAGAGGCCATGCAGCAAACCACTATATACAAAAGAACCCATGGATCACCACACTTACTTCCACAAAATCAGGAATCATGCTAAACATACCCAGAAAATGTTCATCTAGGGGCAGACCATCAGACACCACATCTACTGTAAGGAGAAAGCTTAGAGGGAATGCTGGTCACAAGTAATGTGGCATGTGCAGCCACACAGGTGCACCTAGCAGCACGGCATGAGCACAGCTGCGCAGGCATGCTCACCATGCAGCTTAGAGGGAACGCTGCTTGTGACATCAAATTCTCCAACTTGGACACTGCCTTTATGTAGCAAAGACTCCACAGCAGAGACACAGACCACATCTTTAAACAAGACAATCAAATACCCCACAATAACCTATTACAATAAAAAATAAAATGCCCATTAACCAGATGTCACTGGTTGCACCATTCTATACTGGAAGCTATAAAAAGGACCATCAAACAATTACAGCCCATACTTTAAAGGAACCAGCTGAGAAAACCAGTTGAGAAAAATATTCCCAACTCCTCCTCTCCTGGCCTTCAAACATCTTCCAAATCTTGCCCAACTTATCAGAAGCAAACTCTTTGCTGATCAGCAAACACCAAATGTGACAACTCTGTCTTAACAATAGATGATGAGAACTTGACAACACCGCTCCACCTCCATCAGTGTTCCAAAATGAGATGTAGAAACATAATCATGAGTAGGGCAACACTATTCACAGAGCAATCACTCCATTCCTGACCTTACAATCCTCAAGGAAAATCTACAAAAACACCTTCAAAAGACAAGCCTGGAAACAAACATTTATAAACTTACTGGACACTAAAAACAATTAAGCAAACACAGACAGTGGCTTTATGGCTCATTATAATCTACTTGCCTCTTTGCAATCTACAGGAAATTCAGCTGCATTACCTTGTTCTGAGACTACTTCTGATTACCTCTTTCCCCTGAATTCAATGCCATTCCCATTCCTTAAGTGACTTTCACTTATACACCAGTTAGACACCAACTATTTCTTCATTGCCCTGTTATTTAGCTTAGCCTGTGCCTGCTTCTTCCTCACTCCTGGAGAAGGGTACTTTATGTCTGAGAGCTTGTCCAAGACTATACAGTTGGTCCAATAAAAGAGATCACGCACAAAAAAAACTGACTCTTGTACATTCCCTGGTTCATCATGGATACAGCAACACCCCAGTCCTAGTAAGGAAATGTTAGGGCTCTAATTCACACTCTTGTTGTCTTGGTGCTCCTTGATATCCACAGCTCCCTAATTTGGAGTTTTCACCTGAGAAGCAGCACCGTATAAGACCTCTCATTGCTTTCCTCACACCAACAGAAAAGGCTCTTACTTTGTTCTATGCTAATGGCCTGATATAAAGATCTCTGCTAAGGTTCATTCTCAATTGACTACCCAGTGCCTTACAAGCAGTGACATAACGAGGAAAGGGGGACCACAGCAGTTGCCCCAGGCATTGATTTGTAGGGTGGGGGTAGAGATCAGCTGTTGCCATGGCTGTGCAATTGCACCAGTAACATGCTGGCAACCAGAAGTCACCACGGCCCTGTGTTTGGCAGATGCCCTGTACATTATTACACCTCCACTTACAAGCTTAAAGAAGAATTGTCCCTATCTGATATCTTTCAATTCAGGATAGTCCCCAAACAAATCTGGCATTTTGGGTGCTTCGTAGATTTGTGTTTTGTAAATAAGTTTCTATATACTTTCTATAAGCCATGATCTCTTGGAGCTGGCAAGCTGGTAATAAGCTGCCCACCTATGAGGAGTCAGTTATCAAGTTTCAGCTAGAGTCAATTTTTATGGTCAAGAAACCCTGACAATTGTGTTTTATAATAGAAATGCCAGTACCCTGTTAACCATAGTATTGTACAAATGTTATTTTTTTATATTATATGTAAACATCATATTCTTTTTCCTAAGATGATAATAGACACCATAGTTAACTTGGTAATGCTGCACATAACACAATATAAACTCAAACATATATTAGAATCATTTATAAAGCAGTTTCTTCAGGACAGTGCCTAACAAATGAGATAAATAAATTACATGAATTCTATGTGCAGGATCTAAACCAAATTCTTTTGATTAATCGTAAGCCATTAATGGTGATGGTAATGAGTATGCCACTAAGCATACTATAAAATATGTAAAGCATGGACAATTCTCAATAGATCTTGCAAGTGCCTCATTTAACCTTCACAGCTCATGAAAAACTGTTCGAACTTCTTAGTTTTAGACATGAAAACTATTGATTGTTTACAGCACAGCACGACCTTTTCTGACAAGCAGGAGAATTTATGATACATTAGGTTATAATTCAATCATACAATATGCTCTAAATTATGTTGGATTTCAAAATGCTGACTTTGTTTTTACACATTTATTTCAGTTCCAGGTCTCATCTAAGCTGAACCAGTCTTTAAAAGGCACATATAAAATCTTAATTCAAAATGAAATCTTCCTGGAACAAATCTGAATGCAGATAACCCATTGTCTTCTAGAAGGCATCAGATTTCAAAAGTCACTTAACTCTTAGCTTAAGCATAAGAACAAGCAATTAGAAATCTAATTTTTTATATATATATATATACATATATGCATATACATACACACATACATATATACATACACACACGCGCGCGCACGCACACATGCATATATGTAAAACAGCATATTATCAAAACCATTTAGTTATATATACACACACACACACACAAATTAAACAGGCAAGTAGACATCTATCTAAATGGTTTTGATAATATGCTGGTGTGTGTATACACACACATACATACATATTATAAAACAGGCAATTAGAAATCTCTATATATAGATTGGCTGCTTTATTGGCTGTTTTATTTATATATTAAAATATATAAATAATATCTATCTATCTAGATAAAAGATAGATGTAGATATAGGTTACCTCAGAACAAGGTAATAAATTTATATATATAAATGCATGATGCATATTTGACATTTTTATATATATGCACACACACAAACACATACATATAAATAAAACAGGCAATTAGAAATCTAATTTGATAGATGGGTAGATAGATAGATAGATAGATAATTGCCTGTTTTATTTATATGTATATGAATTTTTTGCACCTCATGAGTCAGTTATGGACCAGAAACAAATGTACAAATGGAACAAAAAAATGGTTCCTTCTTCAAACAGTCGGAGATGTGATCATAAACAGATAAAACTATAAAGTACTGTTTCACTATAATACTCATTTGAAATTGATACCAAATTTCACTTAGCGCTCAGCAAGTTTTGTTATAACACTTGTGGTCACCATCTTGGGTCATCAAATACTTTTGTTTTCACTTAACGCTCGGTTCACTTGATGCTCATTTTTTCAAGAACCAATTAAGAGTGCTAAGCAGGGGTTGCCTGTACAGCCCATGCATATATGCAGAGTCATACACCCCTAGAAAATAGGATAGACATGATGTACATTAAACTTTTTAATGGCCAGTTATTTATGCTTTTCGTGTAGGTTAGTGTACATTCTCTTACAACTCTAAGAAATGTAAGAAGGCAAAGCCAATTTGTGTCTGGAAAAAGGTCCCAGATTCTCAAAATAACCGGCTGACTCACTAGCCAGTAGCAACTCCTGCAGAAGATATGGTCTAACAGCCTTTCCCTTTTACTATATTTTCTGTTCTGCTACTGTTGTTCCCTAAAGCCATTCTACCCTTTTTACCAATGCAACAGCTGTTTTTCAACATCTCCCTACCCACCATGCTTTCAACCCTCTTTACCTTCCTACCTAAAAGCCCATATTTTCCTTATTCCCTGCCTCTACATTATCACTTCAACCACAACATTTCACTGCATCTTGGCATGTGTCTAGTTACATGAGATAAAAATAGCAAATAACTCAAGTTTGACTAGAACAAAAAAATTACATCTAACCAACCATTTGATCTCACTGACTGTTATAAATCTCTCCTCTTTTTCCCTGGCCACCACTTGTTATGTTTGCGTTATGTTTTGTATATCAAATTTCTTATTCATATTAAATCCTTTAGTTCTAAGTTCACATATCCTATACCTTTTATAAACTGCCTACCATACTTCAGGTGTTATATACAACACCTGACTTAATGATTCAGTTATTTTAAATTATCAGCTTAAGAGGGAGTTCGTTTCCATAAACATCAGGGATATAGGCAAGGATGGTAAAACACATTTTAAATTAAACCACAGAGAGTTAAATAAACAAAAATGATTCTGTTACTAATTTCAAATATGTGGAAGTAGTTGATATGGCTGCTTTAGCAGAAGGGAGTCATCCTAGAATCTCTTTATCAATGAAAACCAAAGAGGTAAAACTTATTCTATTTTGACATATTTCTAGTTCTCCTTTTGAGCTTCATTTCACACCACATCCTTCTGCTGAGTTCTGAATTTGGGGCCAAACTCAACCCTCCCAGTGAGTACAAATCTCAGTCTCCAATGGAAATGATGAACCGTAAACACAGGTGACATCCCAAGTGCTGATATGCCAAAAATCTGAATGTTCTCAAAAGAACCATAGCCTTTTACATTTACTGATAGACAAAATGAATTTCCCTATCTGTTTCAGCTGAGATATTCACATATAGTAGAGCACTAACTTGATAGCATTTTATCTGTGTATATGTGTATTAATTTATAGCACTATGTATTTTATATGGCATATATGAACAGAATGAACTCTCTTTTAACAGAAATCACAGAATGCCAAGTTCTTTTAAACAGTAATGCTCTGGGCTTGTAAAAAAGCTGAATGTTTATAGTCCTTTTGCAATTAATAGCTTTATAACAAGTGCTCCCTGTCATTCTTACACATTCAAGGCATTATAAATCCTGAATTTGTTACTGCATAATTTAGATCTGATTTATAAGAAGAACACTAAGCATTACCAGTCCCAACGGAAAAATACATCCACTTGAACGGGAAAGTTCATATATGCTAGAAAAAAAGGTCATTTAAGTTTGTATTATGGTTCTCAGTGCCCTTAACCTTAGTCTGCTCTTTCAAGAAGCCAGGTCCTCAAGGAACGTCCCTACATAAAATATTGAAAGTACTTCAAAATATTTCAAGGAGTACAGATTTATTAAAAGGAACCAGTCAGGTGTTAGGATAACCAGCTCATATCTTCAACACCAGACCCCAAACAAGGTGGATTATATAAGTTTATCAAAAGAAATGAAATGATCAATAGGTCAGATTTCAATAAGTTACATTTCACTCACAGAGCTATCCGTATCAGCCACCATTTATGGAAAACGGTGGGTCACAGAAAGCTTGCCTGCACCATTGCAGCAGTAGTCCTATATTTTGGGCTACAGCATGCTCCAAACCAGAAATAGGTCAATGAGGTTGCTTCGGGCGTGTTTTTCTGTCTGCACTCTCAAGTGAGCCTGAGTCTGGGTGGTGAAGAAAAGCCCAAAGTTGTCTCACTGACAAGCCTCCAGGGATGAATGTAGACAAACCTGAAATTGCCTCTTCCTCATTTTTTTATTTATTCCTCATTGGATCAATGATTTCTGAAGAAATATCTAAACTACACAAGTTTCTAATTTTATGAACTAAATAACTAAGCAAAAGGCATAGAATATGGGTGCTTATACCAGTAACATTTTCCGAGTGGTCTGCCCCTGAAAGCACTCTACAGCCATGACATAATAATACATGTGCGTGGCTGCAAAGCACTTTTAAAATGGTCAATTACGCAAAAAAATAACCCTCAATAAATGAGCTATTAGCTGATGGTGCTGTGGAGCAGAGTGCCTTAGGGAACTTCTGTTCAGGCTCCCTTGGGGGTTAATTTTTCACATGCACAGGGCTGGGCTGATGCTCGCCCCCAGGGCTGTCACCATAGGCAGCAGAAGGCTGGGGCTAATGGGACTTAGCCCCCACAAATGTGGGGCAGTGGGTAGGGCTGCAAGGCAGCCTGGCCACAGGCTCCAGGCAGCTGCAGCAAGGGTGGGGAGGGGTGTGCACACAGCGGTGAAGGAGGGAGTGGGGCTGGGGTTGGGGCGAGTAGGGATGGGGCTGGGCAGGGGCAGGCCCTGCACAGCCAGGGCAGGAAGTGGGACAGAGCTGCAAGTGACTTGTCTGGGGGACTCCCAGCATAGGGAGCGGGTCATGGCTCCCACTGCTGCATGAGCTCTGGGAGGGCATGGGGGTCATATGCCCCAGATCTGTACGGGGCGGGGCAGGCTGCCGCTGTGGGCTGGGGCAGTGCCAGGCTCTTCCCAACAGGGGTCTGGGCCGGGCTGTGCTCAAGGAAGGCAGCGATGATGGGAAGGAAGGTGCAGGGTGGGATGTAGCCACTCCAAAATTCAGCTGTAGTCCCCCAACCCCTCCCTCCCAGTGCCACCACTGCCCACCCAAAGCACAGTCAGCCCAACCCCCACACTGGGTAGAGCCTAGTGCAGCCCCAGCCTGCAGTGCCAGCCTGCCCCACCCTGCACAGATCTGGGGCATATGACCCCCATGCCCTCCCAGAGTGCATGCAGCAGTGGGAGCCATGACCCACTCCCTATGCTGGAAGTCCCCCAGACAAGTCACTTGCAGCTCTGTCCCACTTGCAGCTCTGCCCCTGCCCAGCCCCATCCCTACTCCTTCCCTCACCACCCTGGGCAGGGGCAGAGTGAGGAAAAGAGCGGGGCATGGGCAGAAACAGAGGATGGAGTGAGTGGAGCCCTGCTGGGACAAACGGAGGCCCAAGGGGCACATGCCCCCGCAATCTGTGTGCAGGGTGGAGGCAGCTATAGCTGCACTCTGAGCCCTGCTGCCCTGAGAGCTGCGCAACACCACGGGCATCCCACCACTAGGCGGGGTGGGGGGTGGCACAGCTACAGAAGGTAGCAAAGCACAGCACGCAGCGGCAGCTGCCTGCACCCCTTGCATAGATCGGCGAGGGGCACATGCCCCCCCAGGGCTCTGCTTGTCCCTCCACCTGACCCAGCCAGGGTCCTACTCACCCCAGCCCCTGCTCTTTCCTGTGCCCTGCTCCCACCCTTACTGCTGGGGCCTTTCCCCCCCCCGCCATGGCCCTTTCCCCTCCCTCCACCACTTTCCCCACAGACTTACCTGCCGGGGGAGTGCGCACACAGCTGCTCCCAAATATTTTTTCTCCCTCCTGCCTATGGCTGTCAGAGAGAGGAGAGAGTCTCCTCCCTGTGCACCAGGGGAAGGAGAGTGAGGAGGTGGAGATAGGATACAGCTGCTTGCTAGGCTTTGCTGTGGCCAAAGCTGAGGGGGATTGGGGTGGAACAGAGCACCCTTGCCTCATGGGTTCCCCCCAGCTACCCTGGCTGGGGTATTGGAGAGATCCTGTCCAGGACCATCAAGTGAGGGGGCTCCATTCCACCCCACTTCCCCCCACCCCTACCCCCGCTCCAGCCATGGCAAAGCCAAGCCAGCAGCTGTATACTGCTGCTGTCAAGCTGCCTGGGCAGGCAGGGGGTGGTGGAAGGAAGCCCCCCTGCCTTAGAGACCCAGCCTGGCTCCCCGCAGTATCCCAGCCAGGCACTGAGAGGGGTCACAAGAATGGAAGCACCTGAGGAACATGCATTATTACTGTAGCAGCAGCAACTGGACACTGGGAATCATACAGATGCGGTAACAACAGCAACAACTGGAGGTGGGCTGATCACTTCCTCACAGCAGCTGGGGATTTTGAACCCCCAGGGCAGATAAGGCCATTAGATCAGATCAGATAAGATCATTCCCCTCCCTGTTTCCCCCTCTCCTGCTCCCCAGTGTTGGCACACAGCCTCCCCAAACCCCAAGAGGAAATCTCACTTCTGCCTAATATTTTAAAGATCTGAGCTCAACTGGGTAGCTCAAGAGTGAAGAAAAACTCAAATTAAATTTGGAAATCCTACATTCTGTTCAAAGACTAACAATTTCCAAAACAACCCCAAGAGAAAAACATATATAGAAAAGGAGATACCTTTACACCTACCATACTACAAGGAGAACAGTGTTGGCTTTAACCCCCAACCCTTTTTATTTAGAAAAAAAACACCCCAGTAATATCCAGGAGGGCTATGTGACAAATATTCCTACAGAAGGATATGAAAGCACTGCTGGCAGACTAAAGAGACATGCCCCAGAGATGCTCTAAATTATTCCATGGAGTTTAGAATCATAAGTAGGAAGGCACAAAAAAGTCTTTAAAGACTTTTAAAGTCCTCCTAGCCCAGACCAAAAAAGAAGTAAAAACAATCTGATGCATTGAACCTAAAAAGTAAAGCTTCCTTATCCAGAGGGCATCTATTGTTTTAGCCCTCAATACAAGAGGAGATGTATTTTTTTAATAAGCATGTCACAAGAAAACATGGGTAGTTTACTCAAATAGTCTCTGGTCCATCTCTAGCAATGATATACTGCAGAAGGGTAATCAACTGCTGGAACAGCTTCTTACATCCTAAAAGTTTATACCACAAATAAGCAAATATCAAAGACTGCACACCTGAGATAATTTTCAACTCCTATTTGCAGGAGTGCAGCCCTCACTAAGATTTAAAGGCCAGAAAAGACCACTATGATCATTTACTATGACCTCCTGCAAAACACAAGATTTCTCTAAATTCATTGCTGTGTCAAATCTAATAACAAAATATATACGAATATACCAATTTGTAGGGCTGTATAAAACACCATCATTTCCTTTCAATGTCTATTTCACTGTTTCAAAGGGATAGTGTTTCATTTTGTTGTTTTGTTTCGTTTCAAAGTACTGTCCCATTTCGTTTTGTCAAAACTTTCACTGTTTTGAAATGTTCCAACGTTTCACCCATAGACTATAATGGGGAATCATGAAAATGCCTAAAACATTGTCATTTGTTGCCTGATTTAGACACAAATTGCAGAGATGGTAGCCCCTTCTGAGGGCATGAAACCTGCCATGTTTCAAGGAGATAGGTGCAAAGGTTTCTTGGAAACTGCACCTCAAAGCCTTGAAAGCGAAACGAATGATACTTGGTGGCAGCGGCAGCCTCCTGTCATCTGGCATGCAGATCCAGGGGCCTTCACTCATGGAAGGGCAGCAGGGATGTGCCGGACTCCTCCCAGGGGTGCGGGCCCCTGGATCTGTGCCAGATAATAGGAGGCTGCCACTGCCATTGCTGCCTGGGACCAATGCTAGGTGCAGCCCACACCCAGTGCTGGGCTCCAGGGAGCTCAGCCTGGTGGCAGGAGGTGGAGCACAGCCCCAGGCTCTGCCCACCTCCCAGTGCTGGGCTGTGCTCCGTGGGGCTGGTGGAGCCAATCAGAGCACAGCCCTAGCCCTGCCTGCCTCCCACCGCCAGGCTGCACTCTGAGTGGCTCCACAGATCCATGGAACTCAGCCGAGTGAAAGAAAGTGAAGCACAGCCCTGGCTCTCCCTGCCTCCTGCCACCAGGCCTGCGGAGCTGCTCAGAGTGCAGCCTAGCGGTGAGAGGTGGAGAGAGCCAGGGCTGGGCTCCCATTGGCTCTGCCAGCCCCATGAAGCAAAGCCTGGCAGCAGGAAGCAGGCAGAGCCAGGGCTGCACTCCACTTCCCACCTCCAGGCTGAGCTCTATGGGGGTGTAGAGCTGCTCAAAGCACAGCCCTATGGTGGGAGGCAGGCAAAGTCAGAGCTGCACCCCAATCGGCTCCACCTGCCCCAAAGAGTACAGCCTAGTGGTGGCAGGCGGGGAGAGCAGGGCTGCACTCCCCACCGCGCTGAGCACTGTGGGGCTGCGGAGCTGCTCAGAGCACGGCCCTCGCTCTTCCCTGCCTCCTGCCACCAGGCTGCTTTGAAACTCGAAACGTTTCAACATTTTTGAAACATCGAGTGCCCTCATTTTGTTCTGAAGCTGTTTTGAAGTTTGTTGTTTCATTTCAATTTCGCTATTTCAAGCTCCAAATGCATCAAAACAATTTTGAGACAACACACTTGGCGAAACTTTGCACAGCTCTACTAATTTGATTCACAATAGAGAGATCCACCACAACTCTCTGCAAGGTGTATCCATAGGTATTGTGCTCCTTCTTAAATTTGTGCATTCTAGTCTCTTTTTTTGGTCCAATTTCAATGTTTGTCTCAGACAAACAGGCAGTGTCAATAGAAAAAGAGGCCCTTAACCTTTGGAGTAATGGGGTTGGCACATACACATATAACACATTAGGACTCTGTTTTCAGAATGTGGTATGCACGTAACTTGTGAGTACAGTCAGTGGAAACACCCATATTAACTGGATGCCACTACAGTTTGTGTGTACAAACGTATATCAGATGTATGAATACCTAGCCCATAATGAGTGGATATGGCAGTAAAACTTGCAATCACCTGTCACAGTAGGAACCAAACAATGGCTTATTATGGAAGAGAGTGCACATCAAGTCTGAGAAATCTTCATTGTATATAGACACAAAAAGGAAGGTTCACCACCCCCCTCCTGCAATTGCCAGTTTTCCTCAATTGCTCTTTGATCTATTTACTTTTGGGTTGTAAAGCAGAATTAAAACCAAAAGGAGACAGTGTGAAACTTGGAAAATCAAAGCAAGCAAGATCAAAAGTAATTCACAACAGAAAGAATCAAAAACTTTTAAAATTAATGACGCAATGCAGCTTGAATGTCACACTTCAGGGTGTTTTCTCCACCGTGAACAGAATTCTCATAACATTAACTCACCGAGAGTAGAATATATTTAACATTATATGTAAGTACATACAGCACAGATTCCATTATTTTAAGTTGTCCAATAACAGTTTTAACTTCCAAGTGCTTTTCAGTTTTTACTACATACTAATAATGTCTATATAAGATATAACTAAGAGTTTCAATGCAGTGGAAGGGTGTGATCCAAGAAATTTTAAATGGTGACATATTACTATAACTCACACATACTGTTTTGAAATTCTCAACTTTTTTTGTCCTCATAACTAAGCAACATTGTCAGAAACTCTATTTCATCTGATCTCTGAATGTAAAGGAAGTGCACAGAAGGTACCTTTTTTTTTTTTTTTTTTAAATAGAGAAAGGACAACTCAGGCCTTGTGTAAGTAGGTGCAACTCCTACAGTAAACTGGCTTAAACCAGAACTGACCAGGACTAAATATTAATTAGACATGAACTTAACCAAACTCCAAGCTTTAATTACTTCTGAACTTTAGGCAAGTCCAATTCCTGATCTGGTTGTTACTTTGGTCACTGTCCAACATTTGTTCATTTCCACCTGCTGTTCTACTTGCAGTATACAATGTGAATGTAGGAAAGAGGCAGGAAGAAAGAGAATAGAAGACCAACTGAGTTCCTAATAAAGGAAATTAAACTGATACAAGCCTTTCCAATGTGAGATGGGAAGAACATTTAGACGAGAAGCATAGGGAAGAAAAGAAAGATGAGAACAGGAAAATAAATGAAATGGGAAAGGGGAAAAGGTAGACCGCAACATCAAAAAGATGATAGGAAGGAGAGCAGTATCTGAAGCTGTCCCAGGCAATTTGCATAGGGTTACTTTATGGATCTAAAAAAATATATTCCAAAGAACAGAAACTTATTCAAATGAAATCTTTAGTTTTTCAGTACCTGCCTTTGCAGGTACATTGAGAACTTTCAAAAAAATTGGTTAAATAAGGCTGAGAAGTAAGGGGTTCTTTACTTTGTGCTTCAGACAGGCATCTACTTACCAGACCTATTGCAATGAAAATCCCCCAGCAAGTTTTCTCCTGAAACAGAACACCCCACACCATCCCATTTGCAGCTGATTTTGCCTAAATACAGACTTGAACAGTCAGAGCCAGGTCACAATACTGTGGAACATCATAACAAGTTAATTGTATAACATAGAGGCAGATGCTCACAGCTAGGCTGTGCTACCACACCTGTTGCAGGATCCACTACATTCAGAGGAGATTTTCCCAGAGACAATGATGCAAGATTATGACCTCTGTGCCACCTCTGTGGCATGAAAGACTTATCAACTGGCTGGAGAATGTGTCTGCCTGCCTAAGCTGTCCTATCCCATCGAGGGTAACACACCTATTTTCTAAACAGCCATTGAAGTCCATAGGATTACTTGTCTGAGTAGCTGATCAATATAAGGGCCACAACCTTACCTCAGAGGTATACCAGCTTTAAAAGGAATATCAGTGTACTCAGCTTCAACTGAGTAAAAGACAGACATTCCCATCAAAGTCAATTAGACTCTTCTCTCAAACAAGGTGAACAGACTTGGTCTTCTGTCAGAATGGGATGTGGCTGAAACATCAAAGATTTTGACCTTGGATCAGATGTGCTTTATGCTCATACAGAACCACAAGGAAATAACTGAGAGTCTGTACATATCAGAACCTATCACTAGCAGATTCAAATACCGAACTAAGGCCCCAAAAATGGAAGAATAATAATATGTAAACAGTTTTTTGTGGACCTTAGAAGTATTAATATTTCATCTATATCTTTCTCTCCATGCTGAAGAACAGGAACACTTTTATACATATAATACCGATTTTTTTTACTGTGATGTGTATCAGAAGAGCCAATGTTTTACTTAGCTATATCTATCCATATTTAAATCACTATTGCAAGCAGAGAAAGCTTACATAAACTGTTGAAAAGTTAAATGTATTGTACTGCACTAAATAGACTTTTTCTGTTCAGAATGACATTCTATTTATATGTGAAATGAAGCACAAAAGTAATAGTCATAGCTGAATTTCTTGCAGGCAAAAGTTTGATGGATACCTTTAAAATAAATTGATTCAATGGTTTTAAACACATTATGGAATACAAGGACGTGTCTTTAAAAAATGAAATGCTTCTGAAGGCAAATTTGCAATGCATGATATAGAAAAAAAATCAAGAGAAAACATTACAGGTTATTTTCCATTTTGTTGAGTTATTTTAAAGAACTGAAAAAAATGATATATTATCCCTAAATATTATTTTTTTATGAAAGAGAAGAAAGCATTTCAAATAAACTTCAGAGACATATTACACAACTTGATTTTCAGAATAAGGGCTATCATAAAACATTCTCATGGAATCTGTACGTGAAATTATTATAATTTTTTTTTGTTCACACAAATGCCTATTGAAGTCAAGAGATTGGCACCAATGAGTTCTATGCAAATTGGTTCCTTAAAGTTGTCTTCTAAATACCTGTTTCAGCTTTCCTCCTGGTGCATCTTTGAAAAGTGCCCTTCCATGTTTCATAAAAGCATAAACGATATGAACGTGACATCACAGAGGAGCTTGTGCAAAGATCAGCACTGTGAATTTTGAGTTACAGGGATGCTTCACAGGGTCATGATAAAATGAATCACTTCAATATCAGTTATACTCACTACTGACAGAGAATCAGAAGAGAACAGTTTTGATAATATGCGCTAAATTTACACCAGGGGTGGGCAAAATACAGCCTGCAGGCTGGATGCAGTGCTCCAGATTATTGTATCTGGCCCACAGCCACCTCCACAGTGCTCCACATGGGGCTGAGCCTTGGCTACTCCCACCCAGAGCAGCCTTCATCACCATCCCACCCCACATTTGCCAATGGCAGCACTCTGGCCCTGGCCAGTGCACACAGCCTCCTGGTGCCGCTGCTCCCACCATTGCCGCAGCTGCCCAGATACTGCTCAACTCCCCTTGCCTCCAGCAGCTCCTCCTCCACCGCTCCAGGCAGCAGGTAGTGCACGGAAGTGGTGGCAGCTATGGGGAGGCATGGCAAGCACCATATGCCCAGCCAGGAGTGGGGGGCGGGGGTGGAAGGGGAAGCTCCTGCCACAGCACATGGGGCTCCAGCTCCTGGCCACCTTCCCCCCACTCCACCCATCCAGCACAATGAGCAACCACCTGTAGGTGGCCAAGTGGGTGGAAGGCAGCCAGGAGCTGGAGCTCCACATACTGGACCAGGAGCTGCCCAGTTGCAGCTTCCCCCCAGCCTGGTTGCATGTGTCCCCTGCCACCCCCCTCACCCACGGCCAGCTCCTGGGACCTAGCACATGGGTAGCCCCCCACACACACCCAACCCCCTCAATTATATTAACCTATATACGGTAGTACAATATATAACCAATAGAGCTATTATGCAATAAACTCTATATACACTATTAAAAAAACCCCCATAAATCAGGACAAAAATTATTTTTGAATAAAATTAAAATATATGTTATAGTAGATATTTCATATTTATATATGATGTTTTAATTTATCCAAAATTTGTTAAAATAATATCTTCTGGAAGATATTGCGTATGTAACCCTCAACCACTCACCAAAACTTAAGTGGCCCATCAGCCAAAATAATTGCCCACCCGTTTAGATTCTGAGCTCCCCCAGCAAAGTCATAATTCAAAACTGTAGCCATTCCATTTCTTTGGCAGTTGGCAAGTCAAAAAGTTAGTTCCCATTTTTTCCAAAAGACAATAACATATTTTAGATGAGGTACCTTAGTTCCTCCTATCTTGTGCCCTTAATAATGGTTTGCACGTATCTCTAAAAAACAAAAACACAGAAAGGAACATTTCTTGGTGTTAAAACCCCAGATAGCAAGAAAACTTCATGTTATCCTACATTTTCAAAGTGTACTTTTGCCGTCAGTGGACTCCTACACATAAACTAAAATGTACTTTTTAGTGTACTTCACAAGTGTAAAGCACAGAAACTCGTACACTGAATATGAATGTACAATTTATTCCAGAAGAAGGAAGTCTTAAATTCCTGAAGGAAATGTAAAGGCATCCTGATTTTTTAATGATAGTCATAATGACCTTAAATTTATATAGCCCCACTCATACAGATGGTGCAAAAAAGCACTTCGTGAACTTTATTAACTACACAACTTACATATAGCAATCATGTCTCCCACTGCTTCATTTATAGTCATCTCTGGTGTGAAATACAGCAACAGTTTAATGGCACACAAAAATACTACACATCCCTTTAGAAGAGTAAACGACTCACTCTGCAGCTGGAACTAAAGAGAAATTTATGAAGACAGACTGTAATTAGAGAAGTTGGAAGGTGGTCAGGACATTGGGCGTTACACCCTACTCTTGGGAATAGTGCCTTGATGCTTAATGAATGTAAATAGTCTGGTCCTTCGTTGTTTGTCTCATTTCCAGCAGCAGCATGCCCTTAGCACAGTTCTTGGAAACTGAATAATGACAACTCAGTCCTCTGAGCCAAAAAGCCTTCCTTATAGGTCTCCCCTCCAACCTACCCAACATTTGTGAAATCTGATGCAATTACATTTAGACACTTGAGGCCCATATTTTTTCAATTATGATCAGATTTTGTGAGCACGTGTGATGTTAAGTTTTGCATAATTTGAATGTCATTCACCTCACAAAAGTGGTAAATGACAGTTTAATAGTGATTTTAGAAGTGTGTTCAACAGTTCATGAAGAATTATGTCTTCAGAACATGATAACTATCATCAAAAGACACTTACTATTGATATAAAACCTTGTAAAATGAAAGCCAGAATAAGCTTTTGCTTTTTTGCTTTTTTTTTTTTTAATGCAAATACTTACAACAGTCCCTTTTTATATAATCTGCTGAAATTTAAGAGGTCAGTCCGGTGAAATGCTGGTTCGTCTTTATTTATTTATTTTTAATGGGAAAGTCCCAATTTTTGTAACAAGTAACATTTGTTTTGTTTAACAAAGACTGTCCATGAAGATATTCACGTGGGATCTAGAATCACTTTAGGAGCTTTTGCCTGAATAAAGAAATAATCAGCTGCTACCATTCTGAGGGAATCAAAGGTGAGCAATTCACTTGGTAATATTACAAAATTAAACTGAGACCCTTTGTCAGGCCAGTTGTAACTTAACTATTTTGCTGCTCCATAGCTTCATTTAAAAACTTGCAGTATAACTAATGATAATTCACAGCAATTGAGGACATCCTGTCTAACCAGTGACACTTCCTCTCCTTAGATCTCTGTCTTTTTAGACCTAGTGGATGTTTCAATTTTGGTGATGAGTGATATATGCATGGTCCCAAATATAATGCAATATGTACTACATTTTATTATAGCTACCAATCATCTTGACGTTTACTAAGTGTTTCATACAAGTGCATAAGCAATTACTGTGCGACTCGCTGACTCTAAGGTCACATTGTTAAGCATTATGTCAGTTTTATGGCAAAGAATAAAGTAAGCTCTTTTTTTACTGCCATGTGCATTTATGGTTCCTTTTGCTACCCTCCTGTTTATTGTCTGTATTTCTCGTTTATACTCCGCATGTGGGATGTTATTGCAAGTGTGAATTATACCCACTTCATGTTTACTACAGCAGATAATTCTCATCCCTTATGACCTGTTTATTTCATATATAGCTATATGAATTGCAACTCCTTTTTTCTTTTTTTTAATCTTATAGGCTACCATTTGCACAATGTACCTTATATAATTTACTGCTAAGTAACCAAAGACATCAGCTATTCAACTGACAGAACAGAATAAATCCTCAGATGTGGCATTAAATATGATTACATAGCTTTCATATTGCAGAGCCTTTGTTATCACAAGGATTTCAGTCCAGACTATTGACTGATGTCAGTGATGATTGATTCTGCTTATCTTTTGCCCCATTCTGTGGGGCTTGAATGTTGCCACCCACAGAGTCATATATGCCAGCCCACCCCCAACCCTCCATCTGGAACAACCTCCAGGGGCAAATTAGTGCCCAGCACGCCCTATTGGCCAAAATCCTAAATCTTCCAGTGAGAATTCATATTACATTGTTTATATGTGAAATGCTCTATGGCAGGAAAAGATGAATTTTGACAAGAACTAACAAGTTTTTCAGCAACTTAAAAAGAAAAACATAAATAAATCAGTTTTCTGAATCATTGTGCAAACCTCTAGTTTAGGATTAGTATTTGCTTCATCAAAGCCCTTATCCAAAGCTTACTGAATTCAATGAAACTGTCTTCATCATCATCAACGGGCTTTATTCAAACTCAGAGAATATAGCAGAAAAATATAAATCTTTAAAGTACTTGTAATATACAATAATTTATGTAAATTAATGCATTTCCATTTAAATGAATGCATATAAATCCAAGTCAAGCTCTCTCAGGCTTTAATGTATGGAATTTGCCTTGCAACTGGGCCATTGTATTTCTCATTTATTCCATACAATGATGCAAAACTTTTTATTGGTACTTCTATGAGAGATTTACCAATAGAACTGTCTAAAAAAAAGGAAAACTATTCAAGCAACCTACTTTAGAAATACCAAGATGTGCCTTGTTAGCATTTGTTAGTAGGTTCTTCCATAAGGTGAAGTACAGATGAACCATAAACACAAATAACTACCTGTAATATATAAAAATCCTACTTCCTTTCAGATGTAGAAATCTGAGCATGGGCTACTTGAGTTGAGGTCTTTAAAAATTACCACAGAAAACTGTCCCTTATCTTGAAAAAATACCATAGGTCCTTTTTTTAAAAGATAGGTTTTATTGAAATAGACATTCATGACATAGAACTCTACTGGAATATATCTAAACTTCACAGGGCAATAACAATCAATTGCTGTATTTGACCTTGCTTAGAAGATCAAAATGATATCCTAAGGCAGGGGCATGAAATTATTTCGGGCGGAGGGCTGCTTACCGAGTTTTGGTAAGCAGCCCTCCTTTGGTCCTGATTTACATGTGTTGGTGTAGTGTACATAAAGTGATTGCACAATAGCTTAAAATGAAGTCTTACTCTTGTATACTGTGGGAGGCGTGGGGGGCATTGGGGTGGGCATAGGTTTGTGGGGGGCTTTAGTTGTGTGGGTATGTGG
>NW_005842170.1:777683-777915 GCF_000455745.1 Alligator sinensis | reverse complement strand
GTGACTCATACACACACAGCTTCATTCACTATACACTCTCTCTCCTTCTGTCATTTCTCTCTCTGTCTCTGTCTTCCCTTCCCTCATTGCACAGATGGATACACATACCTCAGTCCTGCTTCTGACCCGGGGGTACTGACACTGTCCTATGCTCCCACAGTCCAGTGATACAGCCGGGGGCCACATGATGCTGCAGCAGCCACATGCAGGGAAAGCATTTGCAGACAGAGGC
>NW_005842170.1:776817-777673 GCF_000455745.1 Alligator sinensis | reverse complement strand
GGAAAGCATTTGCAGACAGAGGCTTCTGGGTGGGGGCGGGGGGGCAGGGGCAGGCTGGCCTGGCCTCTCTCCCAACTCCTGCTGGCTTCTCCTGGCTTCCACTGCCCTGTCTCCTATCAGATTTGACAGCAGCCAGGAAAAGATAAATATTAATTTTCTAAACTTCTTAGGGGCCCCATGGATCTGGCCCATAGGCCGTATTTTTCCCACTGCTCTCCTAAGACATACTTTACTCATTAAGAAACAGCGTCTGCGAGTAATTATTTTAATACTATTGCAAGGCAGAGTTGTGTGGGGGGTGGGGAGGAAGGAAGGGAGGGAGGCAAAGTGATTTATTTAATGGAATCTATGCCCATGGAAGTCAAGGCAGTGATGTTCTTTTAAAGATGGTCAGAGAAGCTTATAATGAATGTTGATGGTTCCACCTTTCAGAAATCCAACCCAGTGCCCTTACAGCAACAGTACTGCTAGATCCCATAAAAACAAAATTCGTTCAACAAAGCAGAAGGGGCAAAAGAAAACTAACAATTAATTAGTAGAGTTTCAGGCAATTATGTAACAGCTTCAGTGAAAACCCAACACAGAGAGAAGACAAAACTAAGTAGATATCTGAACAGAATGACAGGACACAAAGACAAACTTAGCAAAAGTATCACTTCAGTTTCTAGGGAAACAACACCTTCCATGTCTATTTACCTTTTATGTATCCAGTTAAAGTACAGATAAAACAAATTATCAATGTTTATTATAATTAAAGGCAAGTTGTTAGCAATATGCCTTCTGTCTCTGGGCCTTGACTCTGTGAATTTCTGAATATTTCCCTAGCCCCTATGTCCCTTCCACGGACATAGGGGCT
>NW_005842170.1:769304-776802 GCF_000455745.1 Alligator sinensis | reverse complement strand
ACACATAAACCAGTTTAAGTGATTAGAAACTGGTTTAAAATTGTAACATAACAGATGTTCAGTGCACATAAAGAAGTTTGAATGTAGCCGAAACCAGCTTGAGATAAACCTGGTTGAATGTAATATGAGACTTAACTGATGTGGGTCGGACTGGTTTATGCAATATCTGTCCCAGACCCCTTGCTGGCTGAAGTTACCACTCCCTGCTAAGCAGGGATTTCCCCATCTCCTCTGCCATACACAGACACCTCTCAGCATAAGCTAGCAGATCACATGCTGGCTATGGTCCATGCTGTGGCAGATAGGACAAAGGCAGAATCAACAGGTAGCTGGTAATGTGTCTCTGTTGTTTTCTTAGTGGGATGATAAACACTGAGTTAGGGGTGATAAACACTGTGCTATCAATTCCCTGCTGGGTTGGTTCAGAGTGAGAGGGAACCCCTCCCTAGTCAGAGCATCCTGCTGGGGCCTGGCTCAGCACCTTGGAAAGAAAGGGAGGGCTGCTCTAGCACCCCCTGGCTTCTAGTCTGAGCTACTGCAGGCATGTGCTTGCAGTTCTAGGATGTCTGTGCAATTATAAACTGGTTCAGCCTAGCCAGGTTAGACTAACCTGCAAAGATTGAATTAATTCCAGCTGAGGCTTTTTGAATGTATTAGACACAAATTTGCAAGCTAGGTACTCTGTGCTCACAATTTTGTGTACATGGTGTTTGCCCACATTGTTTATGCATTAAACAGAATTTGATCAGGCAAAATCATCTGGTTTTTCTACACACAAACTGGGTTTCATGTGTAATTTTATATAAAATGGAAAAGCAATTTGCATGCTCAGTGAGAAATGCCTTAGGATAAACCAGGTCAAGAGCTATCTAAAAATGAGATCTTGAAGGGTCATTAAAAGTAATTTAATTAAATCTGGCAATTATTAAATGAAACTTTTCATTAAAATATGCATTGTTTTTTGAAGGAGGAGTGTTCGGTTTCATAATTCTGGAAAGATAATATTTTATTCATTTGTTCAGCATTCTAAGAACAGATCCTGGCTCTAATGCTAATCTGGTGCCCATGGCATAAAGGCACCATTAAAGATAAGGTAAACTGTGACCATAAAATTCCATATCCATAAAGGAATCCTTATTTAGTGTAGTTGTCATAGCTGGCTTTATGCCACCCCCTCCCTTTTTTAGCACAATGCAGAATAAAAGGAACAGGAAAGGTGTATCAAGGGCTGGCTGTACTTTGCTGATCCTTGAATTATTACAGTCAAAGCCTACTCTAGTTAGTCCATGGCTTGAACAAGCCCCAGAATCAAAGAAGTAGAAAGCGCCAATAATAATTGAAATACTATTTCTAGTATTTTCAGAAATTCCCAGCACTCTGACATCCTTCAGGAGGGACCTGAAGGAAACAATGTAGACATTTATATTGAATACACAAACTAAAATCAAAATAATATTATTGGCCCATCCAGACTCAAAATGCAAATCAAAACATCACCAATAATCTCATCTGACTACTAAATATACATAAACCTACTCCTTAATGGCAAAACCTTTATCCCACTAACAAAAAGGAAAAATTCCCATTAAGTTCAATAGAGTAAGATTTTACCTAGAACCTTGGGTGGAAAAAAGGAACATAGGACTGAAAAAGATCTCCAGGGCCACTGAGTCCAGTGTTTTGTTATTGCAAGTACCATGACAACATTTTTTCATTAAGCTTAAAATTTATCTGAAAAGTCATTTTTATCCCTACTCAAAGCCTCTTCCTGAACTCTATTCCTCCCTCTAACCTCTAGCCTAAATTTATTCATGACTTGTTTATATCAGTTTGTTCTTGTGGCAACATTGACCTTCACCTTAAATAGATGTTCAGCGTTCCTGGTGTTTATCCCCCAGTGTGATGATAGCTAGTAATCTTATCCCCTCTAAGGCTTCCTTTGCTGGACTAAATAAGCCATATACTTCTAGGGGGCAGGTTTCCCTATAGGTCATTCTAGTAGCCCTTCTCCTCACCTGCTCCAGTTTTAATTCATCCTTCATAAGTACAGGTGACCAGAATTAAACACAGTATTCCAGATGGGATATCACCTACACTTCATACAATTCTTTATTCTCTCTGATTAGATAAATACTTCTGATACTTATCTTGATGCATCCTAAGATCATATTCATCTTTTTCACGGCTGTAATATAGTTGATCATTCTGTGATCAGTTAATACGCCCACATCCTTCTCTTCCTCAGAAAATTCCAACTGATAACTTTAGGTTATAAAATAATTTTTTATTTGGTCACCAAATTTAGCCGCTTGACATCCAAACTTTGTGTTATTGGAACCTTTAATCAAAATGCTTCCAATATTTGTGCTAATATGTGCTAATGTGTTAATATGAAAACATGTTAAACAAAATTGTTCCCAAACCTGATTAAAAAACTTCACCAGTAACCTCAACAGTTTGATATTTCTCTTTCAACACTACCTATTGCTGTGTCTCCTCTTGAGGGAACACCTTCCTCACCCCACAGTTCCTTTACAAACCCATGTTTTTCCAGGTAAAACTAATGGTTTCCCATGTGGCACCTAATCAAATGCTTTTCTGAAGTTTAGATAGATGAGGTCTGCCATATTTCCTTTGTTTAGAAAATCAGTTATCTCTTGAAAGAAAGCAATAGATGAACCTTGCAGCTTGCCCTGACATGAATAAAACTAGGTTATATATAAAAGTGGAAACAATCTGTTAGAGATGGATATGTAAGCCTAAAATCTTTAAACACCGCTTTGAAGGTACTGCAAAGCACAGGAACACAAAAAGGCTACATTTCTTGATGTTGGAAAGTTTATATCTAGTAAAACTATTCTCAAGAGGTTAATTCAAAATGTCTTCATGTTTGTAACTTCATATTCCTGTATCCAACAACAAAAAATATCAACCAACCTATCTTCTGAAATGCATACCATTGGATAGTGAAAGTCTCAAGGCTATTAATATAAATATCACCATATAAATAAAAGTTCCTGTACCACTTAATTAGTTAACTGGCATGGAAGAGTTATTAGAAAAGCATTAATGTGCACATTTCTACACAATAAGAGCTGCAAAGTAGTTTTAACATACACATACCCAACACACCTTTATCCCTCAGAATTTTCCCTTCAGGGAAAGAAATCCCTTGCAAAGAAAATAGGAATTCTGAAAGCAGCAAAGCGTATAACTTTCCAAAGTAGGTGCTACTGTAGTCACAACTGTCTTCTTTCAAGATAATCACCACCAATAACCTATTAATGAAATGTTGCCAAATTTGGTCTTCTGATAACACCCTATCGAGACAGAATTCCAAAGAAAAAAAATATGGGATTGAGATAAAAATATCCTGCTTATATTTACAACTGCGCACAGATGTTAGTGAAAATGGAATTAGATTCGGATTTGTTCAACTGCAAGTAATCCGCCCAGGTTGTTATTTGAATGGAGGTTCTTTGATCATAAAAGGCAATTGTTCTAACCCTTCTAATAAAGGCGTCTTCTCCAGTAACTGATGGTGGCAATAGCACCAGTACATTTCAAACACTATATGTTAAGGCTGTTGTATAATCTTGTAGCAAAACCCCCAGGTTTGTTTGTTTGTTTGTTTTGTTTTTGTCTTTTAAAATGCATTCCCTCCCCTTCCCCAACCATTTCTGACTTTTCTTTTCCCTCTCTATTCCCTATAGATAAGTATAAGTGAGCTAAGACATAGGATAAATATCAGCATTTTATTTTGATAGCATGTTGTATTTGTATTTTCTCCTTCTTTATATTGTATAATTATTATGTTTATATTGATTTTTACTGTTCTATATTACTGTTTACTGATACTATATGACTTAGACCTACATATGTAAATTAGCATAAGTCACGTCAAGTTTGCATTTTGTTTGTCAAGTCTCCATCTTATCCCCATGCCTAGTTGTGTAACCCATGACTCACATCTACCCCTCCTATGAAACTTGGTTCCTGAAAGAATGGGGATGAATGAGGATGCTTGAGAGACAATGGCAGTAGGTCTAAAAATAGCTCCCTCTGAATGACAGAACCACCAACACCAATACCTGGACCAAAGAACCCAGCCCTTGGAACCATCCTCAGCATTCAAGAAACAATAGATGAGGCAACCCACCATTGTGCCAGGCTGCACATGCTCAGTAAGAACACCTGGAGCCCTCTGGGACAGGACTGACATTGCCTGTCCAGGCCCTCCCCATAGGAGATCAGAGGTAGTCTGCCCCATAAAAAGGAGTAGTGAAGACTGATTCCTTGGGACGCCCTCTCCATCTGGACCAGCACCATGCCACAGCACCTATCCACCCAGAGGCCCTGCTGGTGACCCCCCTCCTCTGTATAACACCTACTGGACAAGGACCCCTTTCCAGCCTGGATAGGTAGCTATCACCCCACCCCCTCTTCAGCCAAGGACTTGGACTCTACTTCTCTTCCCCACCTGGACTCCAGCCCTTCCACTGAGTCTCTTTCTCCTGCTGCCATTGTGAGTGCGTATGTGTGTGTGTGTGAACCAGTGAGAGAGAGAGAGAGAGAGAGAGAGAGAGAGAGAACCAATAACTTCATGGGGCTGTGTAGTGTGTTGTCTGTTTAATAAACCTGTTGTTTTGAAACCCCGAGTTGGGTTTTTGTCTGTTTCCTGACTGTTTTCTCCTTGCTACCACTTATCTGCACCCCCAGTCTCTAAGCTGTCAGCCTGTTTCCAGCCCCAAGCTCCCAGGTTTCTGCCTCTCTCTCTCTTTCCTGGCTGTCTCCTCCTTTCCACCACTTATCTGCCCCCCCCACAATATCTCAGCTGTCTGCCTCAGTTTCCAGCCCCAATCTACCTTAAGTAACCCCAAGCCTCAGCTCCTCAGCCAGCTTCTCTCTCTAGTCCACTGGTTCTAATCTTAGTTCTGGCAACTTTCACTCCCTACACTTTAACTCTCTCTCTTTCACCTTAACCTTCCCCCAAGTATCCCAGGTACCCCAAGCACACACATACATACCGTACCATCCAAGTTAGGAACTTACCTATGTGTAGGTGGGTTGTATGTATGTGAACTGGTGTGTGTGTGTGTGTGTCTTTGTGTGTATGATATATGAATTAGTAATCTGTGTATGTGTACTGAGTGTGCGGGAATGGACAATTGATTTTTGTCCAACTTTTTGGGTGTATAGTGTATGTGCTTGAATTGGTGATAGGTATGCATGTGCCTAGGATAGTTTGGATGCGTATCTGCCTGAGTTTTGTGTGTGTGTGTGTGTGTGTGTGTGTGTGTGTGCGCGCGCGCGCATCCAATTGATTTGTGTGTTTGTATATGTTCAATTGTGTCACACCCTTCTGTCTAACAGTACAATATTGAGATCCTGAAAGTTTGCCTGACTCCACAGGGCAGCAATCTTAGAACCAGTTTAACACCTGTGCAGAGAGTCTAAGACATTATGAAATAAATTAATAAGATTTTCCCCCATAATGCAAATATAATGCAATGCTTCCTTTTCATGAAAATCAAGAACAGGAAGAGATTTAGAGTTTGTTTACTATATATTAGACACCGATATGCAGCACTGCCATGAAAACCTACCCCACCTATTTGGTCATACTCTTTTGCTTCTTAGTGTGCAGTTAACACTGTTCTAATGGTATCTTTCTGGCTGTTTTTGGCATGTGGCAGATGTAGTTAAGGAGGAAGCGGGCTGGGGTGGGGAATCTAGAGGCACTCCCTAGCACTGTCTGACCTTATGTAGACCTGCCTTTAGAGATTGTGGTATCACTCAGCCAGCCTGTGTTCTCTCTCTATTTAATGGAGAGATTCCAGGAAACATCGCCTGTTTTCCAGACTGAGAGATTTAGTCTCTTCAAAAGGGAAGAACTGCAGGATCTGTTTTGATGTGGAATAATTGGATATTTTAATGTATTTTGGGCTAATATGAAATGTGGCAATACAGGAAGAAAGAACTAATCTCAAGACAAGAAAATCTGAAAGGGCAAGTTGGGCGGTTGCTTTTATGCAACCTTAGGTTGAAGCACCAAAGAACAAACACGCTTTGGCAGCTAGCAGAAGGCCCCATTATCAGCCCCCTCTAAACATCTTGAATTTTTTTTAGAACTCATCTTTTAAACGAGCATGTCTGAGGGGGGAAAAAAAATCTCCCTAAAATTCAAAGCAATTAGGGCATATTGCAATGAATATGTATTTCCTGCTTTAATGAGTATGATCCTGCATCTTGAATTCTACTTCAGGAGCTTCTTTTGAACTTTATTTGATGATAGAAAACAAAAATCTCTTTTTACTTGACAGTTTTGCTCAGTTTTGACTACACTTTCATCAGCTCAAATAGTATTGATCAAGTAGTCAAAGCAAAGAGGCAGGGAGAGAAAAAGGAGCCTTGGAGGAAGAAATGAGGGACCACAAGGGTCACAAAGAGGAAGAGTGGTCAAGGGTAAGGCAGAAGACAGGACTGAATAATTTAATAGGTTGTGAAATATGTTATCCATTATTAATCCAGATCAGTGCTGATTTATTTATTACAGAACATATTATACTGCTTAAGGAATCCAGAATTTGTCCTATAAATGAGTCACGTGGTTTCTTCTGTCTTCATAAAGAAATGGCTAGCTATATAATAATCTATAGCTAGTCTACCAGTTCTACTAGCCTATACCTGGACTCTATACACCATATTTACTCAAATTTAATGTTATCCTGAATTTAAGATGATGCCCCCACCAACAATTAGATTCTATATATGGAAAATATACAAATTTGTAATAATTTTCCAGGCATGAAATCTAAGTATTAGAGGGCTATATTGAATTGGTGCTACCTTGCTATGTACAACAGGGAAAACAGTGGCTGGGGAAAGGGGGGAGGGGGGGATCAGGACCCCCATTACTTGCCCCTGCAGCCTTCCTTTCTCCCATTCAACCTGCAACCCACCACCCCCAGCTCCCCACAGTGTCTGCCCCCACCACTTACTATCAGATGCTGATCCATCTCTATTCCCTTCCCAGAGCACAACACATGGAAGCACAATCCCTGATGGCTCACACAGCATCAACGGTGCTGCTGATTGGCCAGGCAGGAGATACAATTTCCATGTGCTCCATGTCTAGGAAGAAATCCAGCCCAAGCCAGAGCCAAGCTGTCAGGGGTGGGGAGGGCAAGAGGACAAGCAGAGAAGGGGCAGGTGTCTGCTGTGAGTCCGACTCTGGCCCCAACCCATGGAAGCACAATCCCTGATGGCTCACACAGCATCAACGGTGCTGCTGATTGGCCAGGCAGGAGATACAATTTCCATGTGCTCCATGTCTAGGAAGAAATCCAGCCCAAGCCAGAGCCAAGCTGTCAGGGGTGGGGAGGGCAAGAGGACAAGCAGAGAAGGGGCAGGTGTCTGCTGTGAGTCCGACTCTGGCCCCAACCCAGATTCACAGCCAGAGTCAGAGCCACAGCTGCCGCCTGCTCCGCCCCTCCCC
>NW_005842170.1:747219-769294 GCF_000455745.1 Alligator sinensis | reverse complement strand
CCCCGCCCCCCCCCCCCCCCCCCCCCCATTGTATACACATCTAAGACAAGGATTTTTTTCCCATACCAATTGGGGTAAAAACTCCTCTTCAATTCAAGTTATGGCATTTTTATTCATCTATATGGTATCCATCACCAGAGAAGTAGAACTCCATCATAGTCAAATCAATTACAACTAAGGAAAGCCAAAAACATATTTGATAAACAGCATAAATTTCCAATCTTGATGTTGTGCTAAATCAAGCTTTACCCTTGTCATGAAAAAGGTTGGCATTTTGGTGAAAAACAAAAACTAAACATAACTTGGAACTGTTGCCATTGTGCTTCAGGGGCAGAGTAGCCTCTGGGCTTCATGCTTCCTTTCTCCTTTTAAGACCAGGCTCTCTGAGCAGACTCTGTCTCCCATTATGCAACACATTCTCCCTTCTTGACATGTCATGCCTTTTGGGAGATGTAGTACAGCTGGGCAGTCCAAGCCAGTGATAAGAGCTTGGTCCTGTGGTTATTAATGTAAATAAGAAAGTTTTTCTTTTACAGTGTCAGACCAATAGTCATAGTTGAGGTCAAGAAGGAATTTTACCCAATGATCAGATTTGTACAGTCTGTGGGCGTTTTGTCTTCCTCTGTAGTAGGGGGCTAGGGCCTTTTCCTTGGGATCTCTTAAGCATACGTGACAACCTTTAATAGAAGCAAGACATTGGCTGCCGCAGTTCCCCTGGCTTACCTGTGGCAGCTTAGAGTGTTGTTTCGTGTTGTGTCAGGTTTGATGGTAATTTTCCAAATAGTTTAGATTATGAATTGTATGGGATGGTTTGGATAGAGATGATCCTACCTCAGGCAGGAGGTTGGACTAGATGAACTTGGTAGGTCCCTTCCAGCCCCATTTCTCTATGATTTCTTTATTTAAAGGTATAAGCTCAGGGTCCAAGTTAAAATATAAAGTAGAAGGTGCCTGAAGGATTATTAGTTTTCCCAATTTACAACCCTCATGAAAATTTGTGCCTCCTCCATTCTTCTGACAATACTAAGGGCAAATATTCAATCATGATTTGCTTGGGCTGGCTGGGCAAAATATAATTCACAAATGACCCCTCTTTTTATATACTCATTCAACAAAAGACAATACCTGATCACAGGTAATGTTATTTTGAGTTTCACAGGCAGAGATCTGATAACAAATGTTAGACATCAACCTTTCTAGCATGACTGCATTTCTTTAATTTTTAAAGAAATGGCAAAGTGCTGCATAATTGCACAGTAGAGTTTAAATTGCATGGAGCCTACTTTTAATGCTTTTAAAAGAAATAGTGTCCAATTAAGCAACCTAAGTGCTGGTTGTTAACTGACAACAGAAGTGTTCAAAAGCTGAAAAGAATGTGAGGTACTTTTATTACTTTTCTCTCTTTTTTAAAGGAAAACAGAGAAAATAGAGGAAATAAAGCTGCTTTTCAGCCCACAAGAAAGCAGTAAACACTGCTGTGTACAGAGTAAACCCATGTAATTAAGCTGTCATGTTTGACAACAGTCATTAAAATGTTAAGACTGAACACAGTCATTTTTAGAGGACAAAGGAAAGTAATTTTTATTATACAAATGAGACATTATTTTACATCATGCAGTAAGTGGGTACTACACTGAAGAGGCAAACAGGAAGCAACTAAGTTGCCTTCACAGTCTTATTACTTAACTATGTTACTTAGTTATGGGAATACCCTTGTAATAGGATTCATTTCTTTCCTATATCACATGTATTTCTTTTCTGTGTTCCCACCAATCAACAGAAAAAAAAATTCTGTAAGTGTGTAAAGAGAACTTATTTTGGAAATATGAAACAATACCTTCAAATTGCTATAAGTGATATGGGCAAAAACTGCCAAACAGAACTTACTAAGTCAGAAAATTCAAGAACCTGTTTTGGGGAAATGTTAACAGAAGGGAACTGAACTAAGCTATCTCTAAGAAATACACTGCATGTCTCTCATTGCTCAGCAACAATAAGAAGACATTTCTTCAAGTTGAATTCCATATTTATTTTCCAGGAATGATATACAACCAAACAGGATTTTCCAGGGATGCCAAAATTAGATGTTTGAATTTTGTTCTCAAATATTCCTTGTAAAAAAGCACTGAACAATTCAGATCAGACAATATTGATGTTCAATGCAAGTTCTAGCACTAAACTATTTCACTATAATAATGGAATATTTTCATTTTTACACAAACTCCCAATGGGCTTACATTAAAAATTAAAAGATCCAGATTGTTTTACATATATATCCAGTTTCAATAAGGCATTCATATCCTACTTATGAAATATTGAATGCATATGAAAATATCTGGCATGTGGATGAAATATTTCAAGGAAAATCACTGAATTGACTGAGATTCTACCTCTGTCATGTCTATATAACACAGTATCAGTTAGAATTGACAGAGTAATAAGAATAAAACTATTTTAAAAAATAGGAAAAATCCATTATTTGTCAGGAGGGGTTTATTCAACATATTGCATTTTTGTGTTGGCTCTGACCTTTCACCAAGAAAGTATACAATTCATAATTTTGAAACTCTCTTAAAATTAAATACTAGCTAAACAATGAGTATAATCACCATAACAACAGATTAATGTTATGATCAGGGATCTTAGATTTCTGTTCGCCGTGGAAAAACATGGATGTTCTCCTTTAAAGAAGAAAAATGCAGATGTTCTCACTTAAAGGAGAAAAACACAGGAAACTGCAAGTTTTCCCTTGCAGGCTAGCATAGTTCCCATGGGATACAGGGGGTGCCACGTGCATGTACATATATGCACGTGGCCAGCAATACAGCCAGACAGCAGTGGAGAGCAATTCCCCCAGTTGCCTACAGGTAAGTCTATGGGGGGGCATCAGCAAGGCATGAGGTGGCAGGGGAGGCTTAGGTGATGTCGGGGGGGAGCAGAATGAGGTGGTCATGGTGAGAGAAGGAGTGGGTCAGGGTTGGCAGCTGGGGCTGGACATACTGCCCAGCTAGGGCAATGCCTGGGGCCCAGGGCTGGTGTGGGAATGCATGGCCATGGGGCCCAGCTGGGGCAGTGGGATTGAGCCACAGGTGGCTTATCTAGGAGCCTGGGTAGGGGGGCAGCTCCCCACCATTGTGCACACTCCCAAGGAGGGAGACATGGGGGAGGCACATCCCCCCACCCCAGATTTGTGTGTAGGGCAGGGGAGGATGTTGGCTCCCTGCTCTGCTACCCTCCCCCCAGGGGCCTTTGCAGCCCAGCAGATGGGACCCGGCGTAGGAGGGCAGAAATGCTCAGTGCTGCTGCTACCACCACTGCTGTAAGCCCCGCACCAGCCATGCCACTAAGGTGAGGTGTTGCCTACCCAATCAACCTGAGTGGAGAGACACAACTCCATGCCACCACTGCTCCCCCTGTTACTGCCAGATGGACAGGGGGTGCTTTGCCATGGCAGCATGGTTGGCATTGGGCTCATGGCAGTGGCAGCACCGAGTCTCACTGCCCCATTCCACAATCCCACACCAGGTCCCACCCACTGGGCCATGAAGGTCCCTGGGGGGAGTGCAGTAGGGTGGGGAGCCCCAAGCCCTGCAGCAGGTACCATGCTTCCGCCCTCTCTCTCATGGGCTCCACTCTAGCTACAGCAGCCACCTCCTGCTGCATGTGGCAGCCAGGGCTCGGGTGCTGCTGACCAGTTGTAGTTCGTGCCCACAAAGCAGGGAGTGGGTAGCATGAAACCAGTGGGTCTCATAGCCCTGGCAGCTGGGGGCCCCCTCCAACAGGGCTGAGGGGACAGGGGGCTGTGGGGTGGGAGTGAGGGGAACCAACAGGGATAGTGGGGCTGCAGGTTAGGAGTGAGGGTCACCAGCAGGATTGAGGGGCTGTGGCTTGGAAGTCAGGGGCAATGGATACCAGGGCTTGTTAGTACCACTTTCTGTGGCTATCCCCAAAAGAACCATTTTCTCAGGGTACAGACAGCCATTACATTTGGATTGACCTAACTAGGGTAAAACCCAATCTAATTGCTCATCTGTGCCGGCATTCAGGGGGGTTAAATTGGGCAAAAAATAATAGGCCTAATCTAAATTAATTCATAGATGGTAGAGTTGGAAGGGACCTCAGTAGGTCATCAAGTCCGACTCCCTGCCCTGGGAAGGAAAGAGCACTAGGGTCAGACAACCCCAGCTAGGTGCTTGTCCAGTTTTCTCTTAAAGACCCCAAGGCAGGAGAGAGCACCACCGCCCTTGGGAGCCCATTCCAGATTCTGGCAACCCTTACCGTGAAGAAGTTCTTTCTAATGTCCAACCTAAATCTGCTCTTTGTCAATTTGTGGCCATTGGTCCTAGTTACTCCAGGGGATGCCCTAGTAAATACAGTATCTCCTATTCCTCGCTGCCCCTCCCCCCCGCCCATTGACTGTATAGACGTCCACAAGATCACCAGTCAGCCTTCTCTTGCAAAGCCTGAAGAGATCTAGGTCCTTCAGTCTCTCCTCATAGGGCCTAGCCTGCAGGCCTCTGACCATACAAGTGAACCCTCTGAACCCTCATCTGAAGAGGTGAAATATCTTAGATCAGGAAGGGGTAAACCTGATCTATCAAATGCCTGTACATGTTCAGAGCACAGCCCTGGGTCTGAGAAAGCCCATCCACTTTCCCTAGCCCTGGAGCCATGCTCTTCTTACACCCTGATGTGACCAAGCTAATATCTCTCTCACACACACACACACACACACACACACACACACACACACACCCGCAAGCTCTGCAGACCTACCAGTCCTGCTGATCTCAGCAAACCACCTTCACACCTGCCAAAACCTGCAGACACTCTCTTCCTCCCTGCCCCTCCCCACACCCTGAGTTACTTAATCTAGTTTCTCCATACAACTCCCACTGTTGGCTCTGCATTTAGGACTCAGAGGCCTTGCCTCAAATCAAATACGACCTTTCCAGGGGGGATCCACAAGCAATTCTATATACTACCAATCCTAGGGCTTTCATCAGAGTCAAAGTACATCTGGCCAGGACACAGTTTTCACTCTGAGGCTTTCTCTAAGGTATCAGATGTCAGCAGATCAGTAGCTTGGAGGTGGGATGCTGAAGCCGACACCCCCCCCCTTCCAGTGGGATGGATGAGATGGGCTGGTGGTGTACCCTATGCCCAAGGTGGCCTCAGGGACCCCCCTCCTGGAGATGGGTACCCATTTCAGGGACCCTGAACCTAGGCCTCTTCCTGGATCCCCTCTCAGGGAGGAAGAGACCAGGGAGGGACAGGAAGAAGGGACAAGGAGGGTCAGGGAAAGAACCCTTTGTTACTCTCAAGTCTCTGCTTTTGTATTCTCCTTCCCTCCTAATGAATCTTGATCCATGGCTATCGCTGGTTGGTGTCTCTGTGTAGTTGTCATATGTCCATGTAGCTCATCACATGCACACAAACTAATTTGGTCTTTCAGGGTCTTCTCCTAATTTGGTCTGTTCCCCCAAAACCAGGACTCTGCCCCCCCTCCCCCACTCTGGGGCCTTGTTAGCTGGTGCCACCCTTATCTCATGTTATGGAACAGTATGGTACATGTCCCACTTTTTCCCAGGTTTTGTGTGCATCTATTGCCCTTGTGTTACATAGCCTGTCTGCTTCAAAGGCTGTGAAACTGTGTGTGAGAGACCCATGCTTTTTAGAAACCAATTAATCCCTGCCACCCATCCTGAGCTATTCTAATGCATATACATATAAGCCAATTCCCAAAAAGCAAATCTCTAAATACCGTTTTCTAAGCCAACACACAGGACCAAGAAACAGCTGCATACGCTATACCCAGTCTACATTTACACAGCTTAAAGCAAGCCACATGAATGTAGATCATGTGCAGAAAATGGTTGTACACACCCTTAAGAATATCTTAATTCACAGAGAAGCAAAAGCTGTTATAGATTTGCCAAATGATTTCCCCGGAGAGTCACATTTTCCTAATGAAGAATGAAAGTATATCTGACACCTCTAAATCTGTAGATAACATTAGGACGGTCGGTAATCAGGTTTTTTAAATTTAACCATTAGGGATCTAGTGCTCAACACCCAAGTACTAGCTGGTATTGTCCAAGTTAAAAGATATTGGCAGATTACATAGGTAGATAAAACATATTGTACACTATTTGAAAGAAGTCACTATCAATTATTTAACTGCAGGAATACTAGCTGCTATACTGTAATTAGGAGAAAATTGTCTCTTCCTTTATAGATGCATTGACTCAGGGTTTATTAGTGACTGCCTGTCTTTATTATGCAGATATACAGGATAACACCCCAAAATGAATTTTTAAAACCAAGAAATAATTTAAATTCAATAACCTATTTTCATTTTAAAGAGGCAAAGGACATGTAATTAGGCAGTGGTTTGAGATACCCTTTTCTTTCTCATTCTGTACAAAAATGAATCAATACTTAAAATTAAGTTTGAGACATTTGGAAAAGAAATTTAAAAAAGCTGGCATCCAAGTTGTTTTTCTTTAAGTTATTAATCATATATGTCATTTGTTCAAACCCAAGTTTATATACAAGAAAACAGACATTTATCATGGTCTCTGCCCTAATTAAAATGTTACTAAAGTACCACTCTAAATAATTACATAATTTTACAGAAACCTAGAAAATCTCAACACAATTGTAGCACTATAAGAATTGTCCTACTGGGTTAGACCAATGGTTCATCTAGTCTCCTATGGTGGCAGTAACGGATGCTTTAGAAAGAGAATATATAACCATCATTGGCTTAGGGGTGTCAGAGGAGATATCCCTGACTGTTTATTTTGCTACTCCATTAATAGCTATTAATGGACCTCTATGACTTCTTAAATTTTAAAATGACAGCAGAAATATGTCACTGCTCAAGGCTTACCTAGCCAAAATACAATGTTTAATTATAAGAAAACAGCACAATGTTTAATCTTCTTTATGCTCATGTTAATCTAAACTAAAAATTAGGGCTGTGCGAAGCCCTATTTGGTGGCTGAACTGCTGAATCCAAATCAAATCAGAGGAGCCTTTAATCTCTCCAAATTGAATTGGAACCCTCCAAATCGATTTGGAGAGATTCGAAAAGATTCAGTGATTCGGACACAGACATAGCTTTAAATGTTTTTTCTACATATTACTAGGTAGCAGGTGGCTCGTGAATGCTGTGATGCTGGGGTGGATGAAGTGTCCCACAGGAGTGCTGGGGAGAGGGCCTGCGTGCTCCCTGATGGACCCAGAAGTGTACTGGAAGTATTTCCAGTACACTTCCAGGTTCACTGCCAACCATGTGAGCCCCGCGCTCCTGTTGGAAGCTCCATCTGCCTCAGCATCTCAGCGTTCACGAGCTGTGCCAGTATCTCAAGGTATTTAAAGCTGTGTCTATGTCCAAATTGCTAATTCTCTGAATCAGCATCGAATCTTCAGATTTGGATATGGCTATATTGAATCAGGGACAGTGATCTGAATCAAAGAATTAAATCACTGTCCCCATATTTGGGCCAAATCCAAAGCGAATAGGGCCCACTTCACACACTCCTACTAAAAATACTTAAAGTTAAGAAATATAACCTGTATGAAAAAAAAATTTTTAAAAAGGAAAGGGAAATTACATACACCAATGAACCCACTTGAATTCAACATACATTTATTCCAGGAAAATCAGAAGTAAAAGATCCACTTGCATGTTAGGTCTGCAAGATATTCTGGGATAGATGTTTGCCCAAGTCTAACCAGCTGTTATCCACTTCTCCATCACCTGCAGGTGAGGCAGAATGGGTACTGACAGAAGTGATATTTTTCATATGATCAGACCCCTGAAAGTGCTCTACACTCATGCCCTAACAGAAGTGCATGGCTGCAGAGTGCTTTAAAAGTGCCCAATCACATGACAAATTAACCCGCATTTAATGAGGCTTCAGATGAAGGCACTCCACAGCAGAGCACCTTCATTAACTTCTGTATGTCCCAGGGCATGAGCAGGGTTGGGCTGCATCAGCCCAGCCTCCACACTTTTCCCTGCCACCTCTTTCCCCTTGCCCCACCTCCCCTCTCAGTGCTGTCTTCAGGATGGGAGTGGGGAGGAAGCAGGGAAGGGAGCTCTGGTCTGGGGTTTGCCCAGCCAGCATTTGAGTGGGGGGCAGTTGATTGAAGCCCCCCACCTTGGGACAGCTCCAACCCATTTGCCCCCACCTCAAGTCCAGGTTGGGCAAATCCCAGACTGGAGCTCCCTCCCCTGCTTTCTCCCTTCTCCCATCCTGAAGACAGCACTGAGCTGGATAGAGGGGAGGTGGGGCTAGGGGAAAGAGGTGACAGGCATGCAGCCTCTCTGCTGACTCCAAAGAGAACCTCAATTCCCCCTTCCCCTGACCAAATAGTGAATGTCTGTTGCATCGGGGAAGTTGCTGTGACTCATGGTGCTTTATGTGAAGTGCCATGAGTTACACTGGGGAGTTGCATGTCTGTCAGCACCCAATAATAGTAGACTATTACATGCAACTACTGGTGCAGGTGTCATTTATTACCAATTTTGTACAAGGATGTAAACTGCACTGGGATGTACATTTCAATCCCTGACTATGGAAAAATTGTCAAACACACAAATAGTAGAAAAGCTTTAGAAATTAGATGCCTGACTTCAGTTTGTACCTTTGAAAATCTTCTCCAATGGTTCAGGAACATTTTCCATATAGACACTATTTACTATAAGGAAGGGCTCTCTGAAACACCTAAAGGACTGAGGTGTCCAGCTGCTATTAAAAAGTAAATACAGGCAAGGCAAATGATTGCTCACATTGTTTACACAAACTCAATTAAGGATCTCACAGTTGCTGCACTGGAAATAAAGATGACAACCAACCATCAGTACAGGGTGCTGACAAAGATAAACATGCTTTTAGCTTCTGCAGTAACTCACCAAAACAAAGAGCAAATAAGCAAAAGCTTTATGCTTTATATCCCTTAGAATATCCCAGCCTAATATTTGAAACTGAATTTATTCCCAGTCAATCAGTTACCTTATCTCACCTGTTACCTTACCTCAGTTGCATCCACAAACAGGAGAGATAATACTTAACAGGCATTTTAGACTGAAATAACACCCCTGGAAATAACAGTTCCAGTGACATAAGCCAACTGCATGTATACTGTGAATCCATATGCATTATGAAAAAACATTAAAATATATTTGTTATACTTAGGCCCCCTCTAAACATTACAGGCATTGTGCCATTAACTGGTTAATTGTGCAGTTACCTTGAGACCAGCTACACATGCAAAGTACCTATCATGCCTTGAAAAGTTCCAACCAGCTATAAAGGTAGACCTTAAAAATGTGGACTAACTTTATAGCTGCTTGCTACTGAGCTTTGATTTGCAAGTGTACGGGGGTGCACCATGTCCAGCCAGAGCTGTGAGCCCCATAACTAAGTGAAGTCTCCTCAGCCCCAGAAGCTGTAGACTACAGCTAGGGACAGACATTACACATAAACCAGTTTAAGTGATCAGATACTGGTTTAAACCTGTAGGAGAACAGATTTCCATGCACATAAATCAGTTTGAAAATGGCTGAAACTGGTTTGAGATAAACCTGGTTGAATGTAGTATCAGACTTAATTGATTTGGCTCATCCCTTGCTACTTTAAAATAAATCAGTCCCCCAGCATCCCAGCATGCTCTGTGGCTGGGAAGGACTCTCTGCTCTACAGCAGGGCTGGCCCTTCTTCTCTGCCACCTCATTGGAGCTTGGCAGTCTCTGCAGGCATCTTACTGGCTTCTGCTCCCCCCCTTCCTGTCCCCACTCTGTTCTAAGCAGGCATTCCCCTGTCCCTCACAGACACCTCAGCATTAGCTAGTAGACCACATGCTGGCTACCCTCTGTGCTGTGGGAGACAACAGAGGCAGACAGGCTTTTTGGAGCTATTCAACAGGTAGCTTAATGTCCTTCCTTGGAACAGCTGTTTACAAGCCGTTTGCTCCCCACCTCCCCCTCACTGCTCTCTACTAAGCAGGAATTGTGGAGAAGGTATCCGTGTATTAGCTAGCAGACCACATGCTGGGTTCGTGCCGAATCAACAGGCAGAATCAACAGATAGCTAGTAATGTCCCTCTGTTTTCTTAATGGGGCAATAAACACTGATATAAGGGTGACACTTATCAGCTGCTTCCCCCGCCCCCCACCCCTGGCTTGCTTGCCTGTCAGTTTGCTGCAGACATTATACAGAAGCAGGGAGGGAGATTGAAAAAGCTCCGTATCATCAACAGATGCATGCACTGCACACACCCTCTTTGCCTCAGTGCTAGCTGGGGTCTGGCAACATTCCCACCCCTTGAGCAGTGAGCAAGGAAAAGCCTGGAACTGCAGGCAGGCTGGGGGTTTACACTCCTCCCTAATCAGAGCCTCCTGCTGGGACCTGGCCACACCTAGCTCGGCTCAGCTCTGCAAGGGAAGGGAGGGCTGCTCTAGCGCACCCCAGATTCCAGCCTGAGCCACTGCAGGCATGTGCCTGAATTTCCTCAGTCCAGAGGGATTGTCTGTATGGCTGGAAACAAGTTCACCTAACCAGGTTAGATGAACCTACAACAGTTGAATCAATTTAGGCTCAGGCTTTTTGAATGTCTATCCCTAGCCTATGGGTCCTGGAAGCACTCCACAGCAGCTGGGACCCAGAGTCCTACAACTGCAAGTGCTGGATCCATGCAGCACACCTCCCAGTGCCAGGACCCAGCTGGGTCCCAGCAGCCAGGGGGATGCTGCTGCTAGCTCTCAGCCCTTCTGGGCTGGGAGATTGCAACTGTTGTGGTCTTCCAGTTTCAGAGGATCCTCGCACTCCCAGGGCTAGAAGATTGTAGCTGCTGCAGTTTCCCAGCCTTGGGGGTAAATGAGAGACAATGGGGCTGGGAAGTCAAGGCAGGCACGATCTCCCAGCCCTGGGGGCTTCAAGAACCCCCAAGGCTGGAAGACTGTATCAGTCGTGATCTCCCAGACCTGGGGGTTTCATGCACCCCTGGGAGATCATGGTAACTGCATCTTCCAGCCATGGGAGTCCATGGGGCATGCCTGCAGCTGGAAGCCCCTCATAATCACATCTCCTGCCATGCATGTGTGACCTGGCAGGAAGCTCAATTGTGTGGATCATGCATTAGATCCCATTGCACCTTTACCTTACATGTGTAGAGGGGACCTTCATGGTGCTCAGCCCAAAGTAATGTGAAATTTAACTTGCAAGTATGCAACTTTAAAGGACAGTAGTGCTCAAGTCAGCATGAAGGGTTAATTTCACAATCTATGCTTCTATGACTGAAGCAATGTTTCCAGTTATATCACTTATTGTGTAATAATTTCTTCCATACAGCAGTAGTCCTTGCAATTAGCTTCCTTTTGCAAAGTTTTGATGCCTCATCTTTGGTTTGGCAGTAAAAAAAAAGAGAGACGGAGAAGCTGTTTATTGCTTCATTTACTCCAATACCATGGACATTAACATCAATTAATGAGGGGTTTATGAAACAAAAACCAATTTGGAGGCATTAGATTTGGTTTGGGATGTTTGAACCTGCCAAATTTAAGAGATCTATAAAACAGATTAAATAAAAAAATCTGAATTTCCATGTGCCCAACTGTTTCCCAGTTACGTGTTGCCCTAACAGGGTTTCATTTAAAATAAAAGCCATTAAGCAAACTGATAAGACTTACCCAAATGTAAATAGGTGTATCATTTGGAACTTAAATCAGGAAATTATCATTTATGTATGTGTATGTGAACAGGTGCTGAAAGAAATTGTGTCAGGTGGGTATTTTCCAATTTTGTATCAGAAGAGAATACACAATATACAAGATCAGTTGACTTCTTAAAAACATGTTTTTTAAATCTTTTATATGAACCATTTTATAGAAGGATGATCTGATTTTCCCATTTTTATAAAATTAAATGTAAAATGATAATCTACAACCAGTGTCTACATGAATACGTATTACCCAACCTATTTAAAAGGGCATTACTAAGAGAGAAAAACCAAGCACTAAGAAGTAAGAAAATGCCATCATTCATGTTTGCAATGTAATTTGAATTCAACCTCCTTGTATGCATGAATAAGAAGTCTTTAACTATACAATTACATACTATGTATGCCATAACACCTCTTCCAGATTCAGCATGCTGGATGGATGGTGCTCCCCAAGTCTATAGTGATTCAATTTTTTTTTTAACCCCAGCCCCATTACCACATTGATTATGTACCACGATATTTAAATACTATATTGAATAAAGGCTTATTAATTTCCTTGCGAGAGTACTTCACAGGTAAGCTCACAAAAATTAATGTATTTACCTTTGCATTTTCCTTATATGGTAAAATTATCATCCACATTATTCAAGCAAGGAATGAAGGTACTATGAATTCATGCCAAAATGAGAGATGTGTCTATTAATTTTTATGGTCTAAAATCAAGACGCTCAGCATTTTTTTAAAGAAGTTCATAGCATTATGCCTTTTTACTGTAAAGGTATCACTGATTTCTCTTACACTTTTTAGAATTCAGTACATAGGAAAATTAGGTTCCCAACTCAAATTGAGAACCCAGAAAACCAGAAACACACAACCACCATAAGCCAAGGAAAGAATGTCAACCTGCTCTCTGTTCCTCCACAGATCCTAGCAGCAAGGAGAATCAAATACAGTGAAAGTCACACTTAGCCCCTACAACAAGGATGTTGTCTGAATGATGAAAGCACCCAAAGCAAAATTCTCAAAGCAATTTTTACAACCAATTGGTTAACATGAACAAGACAATGTATTTACGATAACTATCTTTTCAGACACAAATAAGTGATATTTGCTGAAGCTTTCCAAAAATATTCAGCCTAAAGAAAATATCAAGGCTGAAAACCTTGAGCTTGAAATGGAAAAGTTTAGCAAAATTTTATACAATTAAAACCGGAAAAATGTAGATACGTCCACTACAGATGTCATTGCAATTCATCAGGAGATTAATCTGTCATCCATGTGATTAAATTATACCAACTGTATAACAACTACATTTGATAAAGAAGTGTCAGGCTAAATTAACTAATATCAAACCAAGACATTTGCAGCTTCTCTACAGCTGTTTAGATATAAATCCCCCAACTGAATAAGTGAAGAAATAAAAGTCACACAGGCCAGTAGCACCTTTTGCCACATTGTGTGTTCTCACTCTGAGGATTATAACGGAGTGCTCATGCTACCATAACAAATTAGAAGTTAACTAACACTGTCATAGCCTGTGATAGCAAATAAAATCAATGTTGCAGAGGAAATACAAGCTAAATAGACTACTACAAGGAATAATTTAAGAACATTTGCAGGATACCTTAAGTCAAATCTAGGGTTAAAATCTATATGCAATAGCTTTATAAATAAAAAAATATGTACCACTAACTTAAGAATGTAAAGATATGTAGTTTTGTAAATATGTAATAAATAACCCCATTAAACTATATAAAAGTTAGTACTTGCAAATTATAAATATAGGTATTCCATTTATAGAGAAATTAAATGCATGACTAGACACAAATTATTAAGCTTTCCTGTATTGACTAATTTATCAAATTATAGTTTGACACCTTCACCTTGGAAGTAATTTATCACTGAACAGGACATTCTTGGAAGGCTCTTACCCAGACCTACTAAAAATTACTTATCTGAAGATCTTGGGAATTTTCTGTGGGAAAAAATCATTTCCCCAGAAAGGATTTTAATTAATACATATATTAATAAAATTTACTTGAAAATTGCTACATCAAAAACTCTTGCATCAGGTTTGATATCAAAGATCATTCATTCCACATCCATCATAACATGATCTGGGTGTCAGAGGAGCTGTAGATTATGACTAATGTAGTGGAACTCATGACAAGGGTACTTCCTCCATAGGACCCACAAATGGGGACTGTCCCTGCAAAAGTCAATGGGGCAGCCTTCTTCATTAGTCAAGTTTGGGAGAAAGTAGCTGCTCCCTCTTTCCCCATCCTCAAAACTATTTTATGGGCCTCTTACTTAAACAGAGCAGAGTCTTATATTTAACAACATGTAGCCCGGATGTACACAGGAATGTACTCCCCCTTCAATTAGGAGCGTAGGTGGCTAGGCTGGAGTGCTGTGAGAGGGACTGAAGTTGTCAGTCAGTTCCCTCTGTCCCCTATAGAGTCAGGCCAGGGCACAAAGTACCTTAACTATATACAGATTTATTTATATTTATACACACACACACACACACACACACACACACACACACAATCCAGCAAAGAAAGTAATATTAATAAATGAGCGATTAGGAAAATTATTCCACCACCCATGGGCCTTGAACCCAACACAGGTAAGTATCTGATCTGAAACAGGTAAGCCCCAAATAAACATAGGTAACCAACAGATAAACTACAGGTAAGTGCAAGCCGCAAGTAAATACGGGTAAACAACAAGTGAGCAAAAGGTGTCCCAGCAAAGCCCTAGTCAAAGTTATAAATTCAAGACTCTACTAATCTACAAATATGAGAGTTCACAAAATATAAGACATGACATCACACAACGTTACATGCAAGATCCTCAAAAATAAACTTAATCTCAAAGGGAAGCCCCAATGCTCCTTTGGACCTTTTCCCAAACCATTCAAGGAAGCCGGTAACTTCAAGGGGGCCCTCCCAAAGGGACCTCCACTTTCACAAGCCCTTAACTAACCAAAGGGGGACTCCCCCCTCCCCCGTGGGAGTCCTTCTCCCTGGCAACTCATGGTTTCCAGGCCTGGGTGGTGGCCCTCATCCTCTGCACCAAGCTGCTCTCTTGCCTGCGGTGGACTTTGGAGTCACTGCTCCCTGGAATGGGGTTCTGCTATGCAGGGATTCTGGGGCCTCTGGCTCTGCCCTTCCCACTGGCTCAATAGCCCAAGCACCATCTGGCTCCCTGGGCTCTACCTTTTGCTATGGGTTGGAGGCCCTGGCTGCCTCATAGAGCACTGGGGCTCGGTCCATTCCTGGACTTTCCATGCAACGTCATCTGCACCGAGCTGCTGGCCCAGTGCCAGCAACTGTAGACCTGAGCCACCTCAAGCGTCTCCAAGGGTCTCTCACCCTCATGCAGATCCTCCTGCATGGAGTTCCTGGCCTTGTGCTGGGGGCTGGGGACCCAAGCCTCCACAAGCGGCTCCCAAGGTCCTGCTCCATGTACCAATCTGTGCACCGTGCCTCTGGCCACATGCCAGGGGTTGCAGACCTGAGCCACCTCACACACCTCCCAGGTCTGGATGTCATGAACTGTGCTGCACACCAATAGCCTGGCTTCTGGAGCCATCCACCACTTCCCACCACCAATGGAAGTCTTCAGGGGCTCTTCCAGGGTACTGCTCCACCCTGCTGACCAGCTCTCCTCAGCTCTTCTAAGCCCCACACTTCTCTTCATCCCTTGACACGTCTGCCATGTGCTGGGCATGCAGCTCCATTTATTCTCTTCAGAGGCTCTGCCCTCCGAAGTTCTGCCAGATCTGCAGAGTGCAGGATTAAATGAGGTCTGGGGCTCTCTGCCTTGCCCCAGGTAAGGGAGGGGCAAGCCCTTCCCTGCCATTACCCGACTGGTGGATTGGCTCCACCAATCATACCGGAGACTTTCCAAGCCTGGACATACCGGGTTGTATCAATAAGTCCACCACAAACAAATGTTGTCTGTTTCAACATTCAAAAATAGAGTTCCTATCTGTCACGGAAAATATGACCAACCAACCAATGGTATCACTAGAAAATGTCTTGTGAGATAAATTCATTGTTATGCCCAGCAAAAAACACATGAAACATCTAGCCTTGAAAGACAGGCTGTTATCCAAAATGTCTGCATTATCAAGAAATCACTCCTTTTCGTCTTCTTTTTTTTTTTAAGATAAAAACTAAATAATGGTTCTAAAGCTTTAAAAAATAGATTATTAGTTAGAGGCTTGCAGAAGCAAATGGACAAAATTCAACTTAATTTCAGGGTAAATACTTTGTCAGGGTAGCTACACGCTTCAGATTTTTACAATTCATGCTCACAAACCTGCCAAAAGTTGCTTAAAATAATTTTTAACCTCTGCTGCAATTATGAAGGAGGAAATTAAACTCGGCAGGGTGTTGTTTTTTTAAGCCTCTCTGTATGCTTCCTTGATTGCATGCCAATAGTAGGCAACCTTTAAAAATTAATGGAAACAAAATGGTTTGCAAATTATAATACACTTTTCTTTAAGAGATCTTACATAGTAATATGTACAGTACTTCTTGTATTCGAGCCCAGAAGGCACTAAAGTTCGTTCTTTTTAAATCAACCAATGTATTATACAGGCTGTAGAAGTTCTTACAGGATACCTTTAGAGATTCAATTTTGTTTTTGTTATTAAATTTCCCTGTTCACCAGCAGCTACACATATTTCTTTTAAAAAAATGTAAATGACATGACCTTTGCTTCCATTTATATGTAACTTTTTGGTTTGATTTGATTGTCTAATAACCCCTAAATTTTTCTTAGGTCTGGTGAAAAAAATATATATTTTTTACATTTTTCAGAAGCTATTCGTTTTATCTTCCAAGAGTTAAGTTATTCAAGGAACATTGTGGGTCTTGTACTTCTCCCAACGGACCTGGTAGGATTCAGTCCTAACTTGTAACGTCATTGTTTTGCTGCACCCGATCATCATAGCAAATTCTCTGCAAGGTTTGGGGAAAGAAGAGCTGGAAGACAAACAACCAGTGTTACATTTCTCATGCATCTTATTCACAAAACCCTATGCATCAAATCACCAAAGGGAGGCAAACAGCGGTATAACCACTTGGCCTTATTAGGAAAGCACTGTCTAGACTAATAGCAAGCCTCACGATTTATAGTGGCATTGTGGGACAAATTAATAGAAATCAGGTTGGCAAAAAGGTCCTGGGTCATCCGAACTTCTTTGTCTTCTGATCCTTGGCACCACTGACTGAGGTCCTTCCGAAGAAGTATCAATAATCTATAATGATGTTCAAAGTAATATTGATATTCAAAGATTAGATCTCACAGTAAGGTGGCATAACCAGCTCCTGAGTGGCAATTGTTATCACTTGTTCCCTTGAACTGCTGCTTGAGGGCCTTTGTCTTGGACTAGGACTGAAGGGCCCCAGACTTGTGATCTATTGCAGTGCGATAGATTTGTATGCACCATTTTTTTAATAGAAAAATCTAACCTTTTTAGCATGGTGGAAGGGAAAAGGGGAAGGGAGATGCTGCTATTCAGAAGTGCAGCAGTTACAATATAAATATTAGGTCTGTATAAACCTGCAGTGATACAACTTAGTTAATTCTCCCTAATTTGGACTCTGAAAAAAACAGGATTAAAAGTTGGACCAGTTTTTCTACACTTCTCTTGCTAAAGAATCATGTCTATTTAACGGTTGCATTGTAGCAACGTATAACAGTATCCTTTGATGTTAGTACAACTGTAATGTCTGTCTAAATCTCATCTCAGAGTTTTATTTCTAAAAGGATCTGCCAGACTTTCTCCTCTCCACAGAGTGAAAGGTGGCGGCGAAATTCCATGCAGTTTCAATTATTGGATCATCAGCAGCACGAAATATCCTCAACAACAGAGATGGGGTAGACTGGAAAGGGGTGACCGGAGGTTTTTCTGTTTATGTTTGGAGCATCAGAACAGAAAAAGCCACAGTCTGTTCATGCACCAGAATTTAATGCGATAGCCATAAGCCCAAAATAGCAGAGGACAAAAAAGTACCCAGAACGGTTTGTCCTGAAAGGCACAAAACTAATAAATTGGGGAGTGCTGGCAACTTTAATATAGCAGACATTTTGCTCTGGTCACTAGCTGTCTGCCTGCAACTTAGCCAGCTCCCATGCTGGGCTTCCAGCGAGTGCATCTTCTAGAAAAATTAGCAACAAGCAAATAAAATGTTCTAGCTGGAAAGAATGGATCAGACAAAACAATCATTTGTAGGCTAATCAATGCAATGTCTTTAACTACGATCATTATTATATATCCTAATTGCACTCTAAACACAAGAAAAGGAATACAAAATGATCATTTTGAACATGTATTAAATTTTGTTGTCCTATCTTCCAATACCAAATTTAGTGAAGAGTAACACACTCATTAGTCCCTCTTATTATTTAAAACTTTTTATCTGTCTTCTAGCTTCCTGGTTCTTTATTTGTAATAACTTGTTGTCTAATCCAGAGAATGGCAATTTATGGCCATGAAAAGCTTATCCAGCCTATGAAGAGCTTGGATCCAGCCCAAGAAGGTCCTACTTGCCTTGAGGAGGCAGCACACTGCTGCACCAAGCCACACATCCCATCCAAAGCACTCTTCCAGCTGCTCTTATGCTTAAGTTTATTTTCCCTCCTGAAGGCCAGGTATCTACAGCAAGGATAAGTGTACTTCCCTTAGGCATTTCAGGGAGTGGGGAGATGTGCAACCCACATCAGGAAACCAGGTCACAAGCAGCAGCCTGCAAAGGCAACAAGATTGCTGATACCTGGAGTGATATGAACTGATTCTGAATTTTCAAGCATCAAGGTGAAGCGACAGTACTACTGTGTGTTTTAGTTCATTTTAAGAAACACAATTGCACTGCAGTAATACTCAGGCTGAGCAATCAACTAACTTTTTTGCAAACAAACTCAACATAACTGGTTTTCTGCAGATGGTGGCCTGAAGTGGATGAAATGTCAAACATGTTCTGTCTCATACTTTGTCTGAACATAAATACTGTTTCGCCGTAACTGCAGCAGTACAGTTCTATCAGGGGAAAAATCCTTACATTGATGCAACTTTTCCCATCATGAAGATGACAACGCTATAAAGCTACCTAATGATAGTATATCATTATAACTGTAGCCACACTAAAGACTATAAATATTTATCTATTTCAGTATTTAAAAGAGTATCACAACCCTGCAAAGAATATGAATGGACATCAACTTGGAGAACTCAGAAAAATAGAATGTTTTGCATGGGGTGGCAGAAAGATAGAAGAGAGCCACTTTTCTTCATGGTTAATATTGATAGTTTTTAATCTCATTAAAACCATACCCATCTGCCTCTCTAAAATTATTATTATGTGAGTAGCACTGAAGGACTGCTGTGAATTGAGGTACTGCTCATTTTAAGTTAAGATCTCCGTTCAGACCTATAGTAACTTTTAATAGACCTGACCCAATGCTCATTAAAATCAATGAGTCATTACAATGATCAGATCCATAAAGTTTTGTGTTCTTCTATACATTTTGTGTTACCCTATTAAAAATGTGCTCATTTCTGTAAACAGCGTAACACTTGTGATTGTTCTCTTTTTCTAAAGTAATCTTCACCTGTGTCTGCTTTATAATCTAAAGTGTCAAGATCCAGACTCTCTCAGTTTGATGCAGCTATGACATTATCTTTTCAAGCTGTTTATTCTTTGTTGTGAGGAACAAAATAATTCGCTTCATATTCCCTCTATCAATAACAATGCACTGCAAGTAGAGAGGAGTTCAAATGCCCATTATTCTGCCTTCTACAGGCACAAAGAAGATGCTGACACACTGTAATTCTCGAACAAATATAAACAGATACATCTTTCACAATTTGGAAGATTTAAAACATTACAATTGACATGTGAACTATTACCAATAGACAGGTGTAAACTAGAATGTTTCTGTTTGCACAAAATACTACTTCACAAAAAGATGCTAAGTGTTCTGACTTTTCTCTTTTAACGCCTACTTTTACGTTGTGAGCATAATTGCGGTAGTCCTTAACTCAATCATTATTGAAGCCATGTTCCATTAAATGTAGTCCTAGAACCCAAGCACTTAATCTCATCCCAAACCTGCTGAAGTCGATGAGGGCCTCTCTATATGTGCAGGTAAAGGTGTGATGGGATCTAATGCATAAGCCACACAACCATGCCTCCTGCCATCCACACATGCATGGCAGGTGTGTGGGATCACATATTAGATCCCATCACACCTTATTGCTGGTGCAGGGGGAACCCAATCCCAGGCTTCCCCTGCACTGGCATGAAGCAGACTCCTGCAGCTAGAAGCCTCCTCAGCTGACAGGGATCCCAGCCATGGGGGTATCCCATGCACCTCTGGGGCTGAGAGTCCCCCCTCTCTGGAAGCTGTGCCACACAGCTGCTGAGACCCAGCATCCAGAGTCTGCCCAGGACTGCTGGGGCTAAGAGTGCCCTCAGCTGCAGGAATCCCAGGCTCAGCTGTGTGTGGTGCACCCCTACAGCTGAGAGCCCAGTCACCTGATGGGTTTCCTAGCTGCAGGGCCAAACACATGAAAATTGCAGCTGGATAGCAACCAGCGATACAGTTATTACATTCCCAAGCAATAACTTTATAGTTAGTTGGATATTTTTATGGAACAATTGTTAATCTGCATATGTAGCTATTCTAAATTAATTTTGCAAATAACCTAGTAATTGTACGATACAAGTAACACACAGAGGAGTCCCAAGAGTCTTTCCAATGAATTAAACGATTCTGAACCAAAACTAAAAACAGGATAAAAGAGTTCAATACAATTACATGGTACCAAATCATGAGTAAGTTTGTATTTATATCAGTGGAGAGAATCACTAGCAGGCTATGCTGAATCTGTCTTCCTGTTAGCAAACTATGGGCTTAAAGCTGAATGTAAAGTCCCATTAGCCATGCCCTGCTAGGAAATCAACAAGTTTGACCCAGTGCTTGTTATATCAGTTTCCTGATTACTGAAAGATTGTCAAGAAAAATTAATTTAATTTCCTCAAGAAAAAAAAAAAAGCAGGATTTAGTATTTTCTGATAGATGTCAAATCTTGGTCATTTATAGGCTTTTCCATCACTTATGGCAGCATTTCCCAAACAATAAGGTTCACCCTCCTGGAGGTATGTCAAAGGTTCCTAGGGTAAGCACATGGAAATCATGGAGGCAATTGGCAGTGTCCCCCTTCACCACTCTTGTACCTCCCGACGTCAGCCACTACCACTGCTTCCTCTGCCACCAGTAAGTGAAAACTGTCAGTAGCCATCATTGGTGGCAAAGGAAGTGGTGTGGCAATGGTAACTAAACTTGGAGACCACAAGAGTGCCAACATCAATCCACGAGGCATGGGAAATACCAATTCACAGGCTTTTTCAGTGCTCCAGAAAAACAATATTTAAGAAAAAGAAGCAACTAAAGTTGGAACAAGCAAGGAATTAGTAAGGAGTTGATCAAAATGTCTACAACAGAAAAAGTTCCCGGCCCATTCACTGAGTCTTAAACCTCTGCAAAAAATAAGTGCTTTCTTCAAATGACATGAAAATATAAGTTCCTTAGCACTTTGGAAAACGAGCAGCGCTAATTCCTATTGATTTCAATGCTAGTGAAGTCACTAAAAATCTTTGAGAATCTGCACCTTAGGCACTGGAGAAAAGCTCACCTAGTTTCTAGATATCTAAACATACACACATACTCCCACAGCCCCACCATCCCACACACACAAACAGGATCAAAGAAAATCCCATCTTTGCCTATCAATCTTTCCTGTAAGCTTTTTGTTAATATGATTGCTTTTCAGAAGCAAAAAATTATCAAAAGCTCTAGAGAATGAGCATCTGAAGTACAGATAGGCAAAAAAAAAAAAAAAAAAATCATCCCAAGAAAGAAACAATCGTGGAACTTTATGTTTAGTATATTTGAAGTGTTTTCAGCGTGTTTTCTAAAGAGACTGCTTTAGCACATATGCTCAAAAATAAACAACAAGAACAACTTAATTTTGACTTCCCACATGAGAACCTGTCTACAGTAATCAATACATTTATCATCTCCTGGATATATCACTAGAAATCACCATATCTGAATCTGTATATAAAGATGATGCACAAACTCACTGGTAGAGTATTCTACATGGCTCAGAGTACAATGGGCATCTTTGTTCATCCCCTCATGGGGCTTCCAGTCAGCTGCTGCCGACAGTTTAAGGCCTTAATCTGAATTTATGAAGTAACTAACAGATTAAGCCCTCATTACAAAATTTGGTCTTTCATGATCTGCAATTCCCCAGGAGAGC